>NC_081562.1:144044779-144079038 GCF_022355385.1 Mustela nigripes
CTCCCAATCCCATCTTGTTTCATTGATTCTTCTCCTACCCACTTAAGTCCCCATGTTGCATCACCACTTCCTAATATCAGGGAGATCATATGATAGTTGTCTTTCTCTGCTTGACTTATTTCGCTAAGCATGATACGCTCTAGTTCCATCCATGTTGTCGCAAATGGCAAGATTTCATTTCTTTTGATGGCTGCATAGTATTCCATTGTGTATATATACCACATCTTCTTGATCCATTCATCTGTTGATGGACATCTAGGTTCTTTCCATAGTTTGGCTATTGTGGACATTGCTGCTATAAACATTCGAGTACACGTGCCCCTTTGGATCACTATGTTTGTATCTTTAGGGTAAATACCCAATAGTGCAATTGCTGGGTCATAGGGCAGTTCTATTTTCAACATTTTGAGGAACCTCCATGCTGTTTTCCGGAGAGGTTGCACCAGCTTACATTCCCACCAACAGTGTAGGAGGGTTCCCCTTTCTCCGCATCCTCGCCAGCATCTGTCATTTCTTGACTTGTTGATTTTAGCCATTCTGACTGGTGTGAGGTGATATCTCATTGTGGTTTTGATTTGTATTTCCCTGATGCCGAGTGATATGGAGCACTTTTTCATGTGTCTGTTCGCCATCTGGATGTCTTCTTTGCAGAAATGTCTGTTCATGTCCTCTGCCCATTTCTTGATTGGATTATTTGTTCTTTGGGTGTTGAGTTTGCTAAGTTCTTTATAGATTCTGGACACTAGTCCTTTATCTGATATGTCGTTTGCAAATATCTTCTCCCATTCTGTCAGTTGTCTTTTGATTTTGTTAACTGTTTCCTTTGCTGTGCAAAAGCTTTTGATCTTGATGAAATCCCAATAGTTCATTTTTGCTCTTGCTTCCCTTGCCTTTTGCGTTGTTCCTAGGAAGATGTTGCTGCGGCTGAGGTCGAAGAGGTGATTATTTAAGAAAATAAATATAAAGGATCACCATTTCCTTTTAGATACATTTATAAAATTTCCAGTTGATATATCATGAAAGATTGTGATTTGCAACACCTATATAAATGAAGCTTCCTGAATAATACATCTACAAAGAATATGAAATACCACTATATTTACATGGTCACTTTCTTGTACATCATTCCAAGACCTAAAGAAAAATGGTAAAATATTTTCAAAAGCTTTATTATAGTGCTTTGGGAAATAAAAGAGAGAATTTTCCAAGATCGGATTTTCATATTTTACCTACTCAAGCTACATTACAGGAGACATTTCAAACAGTAGATAATAATAATAATAAAAGGAGTAATAAAGTCTCTGTATCTTGTAGTCATAAAACAATGAACCAAGTCACAAGCACATAAAGCAATCTGAAATAAATATTAATAAATATATCTTTTTTATATGATTTTTCTTATCTAGTTTACTGAATTTGCTTATAGTTTTCTCACTCAACCCTACCTACCACCTCTTAATTAAATAAGCTGATAAAATTTCATCAAAGTGCAGAATTTCCTTTGCTTGAAATAAGGCTTTGTTCTATTACATGTCATGTGCCCTGGCTTTCTATTGTATAGAGTTGTACAAAAGGATGCTGTAACTCAAGTATATGCAGAAGGTTCTTTCATTGTTATAAATCAAACTGGTTTAACCTGTGATTGGGTTAAAGGTGTTCTCAGATTTCTGATGACTGCTTCTTGCTGAAAATTGCTAGGTTGCTTTTATTTTTCCACCGTCACCTTTACTGGGTTTGGAAGCCATTATAACTATAGAGCAAACTACTTAGCTAACCACAGTTTTTTAGCATAAATTAATAGGCCTGATGTACTTAGAATAACAGACTTTTATTTATATATAATGCCATTTTAATTGATGTGAACTTCTTTATTTTGGTTGCAGGTATTGGATTACTTCATAATTCATTATTGTAATCAGCAGGGTGTTAATTTGATTTTTTTTTAATTCCTGAATTCTGTCATTCTCATTGCTAGTTTATTAATAAAAATAGGTGGAGAAAATAAATGAAACCCAAATATTATAATCCTTAAAACCCATTATTTTGGAATTCTATAGTCATTTGCTTATGACATTCTTTAAACCATGTCTGGGTTGTAGTAGAATAATCAATAAATTATTATTTAATAATAATTAATTCAAGAAACTCTTAAGAATTCAAGAATTCAAGAAATTACTTAAGAATTATTAATTCAAGAAATTATTATTATTATTATTATTATTCACAATAGGTATAGAATAAAAAATACAAAACCATTTGCCACTTACATGAGATCAGAATAAGGATATTCTGGATATAATGGATATTCCTCTGCAGCAAAAATTAAGCATATAGAAAATACCTATGACAAATAAAATACAATCTGGTGCATAGAAATTACATTAGTTAAATAGTAATATCTCTAATGATAATTTGGGCTTATTATGAAATTGGTTATTTTGGTTTAGATAAGTTTTGTTTGATTATTTCCATAATTTTCTGGGACAAATGAACATCTTCTAAAGCTGCACTTGACAAACTGGAGAATTAGAAGAGAAAAAAATGCTAACCCCTTCTTGAGAACCATGTTTACAAAGTTTTGCATTCTTTCCACTTCAAAATAATTGTTGTGGCTCTCTGTTTTATTTATTATTTATTTATTTATTATTTTTTTTTCCTGAAAAAAATTTGGGTTGTTATATTATATTTTTTAAATTTATTTTTTATTTTCAGTATAACAGTATTCATTATTTTTGCACCACACACAGTGCTCCATGATATCCCTGCTCTCCATAATACCCACCACCTGGTACCCCAACCTCCGAACCCCCACCTCTTCCAAACCCTCAGATTGTTTTTCAGAGTCCATAGTCTCTCATGGTTCACCTCCCCTTCCAATTTCCCCCAACCCCCTTCTCCTCTCTATCTCCCCATGTCCTCCATGCTATTTGTTAAGCTCCACAAATAAGTGAAACCATATGATCATTGACACTCTCTGCTTGACTTATTTCATTCAGCATAATCTCTTCCAATCTCGTCCATGTTGCTACAAAAGTTGGGTATTCGTCCTTTCTGATGGAGGCATAATACTCCATAGTGTATATGGACCACATCTTCCATATCCATTCGTCCATTGAAGGGAATCTTTGTTCTTTCCACAGTTTGGCGACCATGGCCATTGCTGCTACAAACACTGGGGTACAAATGGCCCTTCTTTTAACTACATCTGTATCTCTGGGGTAAATACCCAGTAGTGCAATGGCAGGGTCATAGGGAAGTTCTATTTTTAATTTCTTGAGGAATCTCCACACTGTTCTCCAAAGAGGCTGCACCAACTTGCACTCCCACCAACAGTGGAAGAGGGTTCCCCTTTCTCCACATCCTCTCCAATACATGTTGTTTCCTGTCTTGCTAATTTGGGCCATTCTAACTGGTGTAAGGTGATATCTCAATGTAGTTTTAATTTGAATTTCCCAGATGGCTAGTGATGAACGTTTTTTCGTATGTCTGATAGCCATTTGTATGTCTTTATTGGAGAAGTGTCTGTCCATATCTTTGGCCCATTTTTGTTGATATGATTGTCTGTTTTGTGTGTGTTGAGTTTGAGGAGTTTATTATAGATCCTGGATATCAACCTTTTGTGTGTACTGTCATTTGCAAATATCTTCTGCCATTCCGTGGGTTGCCTCTTTGTATTGTTCACTGTTTCCTTTGCTAGGCAGAAGCTTTTGATTTTGATGAAGTCCCAAAAGTTTATTTTCACTTTTGTTTTCTTTGCCTTTGGAGACATATCTTGAAATAAGTTGCTGTGGCTGATATCGAAGAGATTACTACCTATGTTCTCCTCTAGGATTCTGATGGATTCCTGTCTCACATTAAGGCCTTTTATCCATACTGAGTTTATCTTTGTGTATGGTGTAAGAGAATGGTCGAGTTTCATTCTTCTAAATATAGCTGTCCAGTTTTCCCAGCACCATTTATTGAAGAGACTGTCTTTTCCACTGTATATTTTTTCCTGTATTGTCAAACATTAATTGACCATAGAGTTGAGGGTGGTGCATATCTGGGCTCTCTACTCTGTTCCACTGGTCTATGTGTCTGTTTTTATGCTAGTACCATGCTGTCTTGGTGATCACAGCTTTTTAGTAAAGCTTGAAATCAGATAATGTGATGCCCCCAGCTTTATATTTGTTTTTCGACATCTCTTTAGCAATTTGGGGTCTCTTCTCATTCCATACAAATTTTTGGATTATTTGCTCCAGCTCTTTGAAGAATACCGGTGGAATTTTGATTGGAATAGCATTAAAAGTATAGATTTCTGTAGTCAGCATAGACATTTTAACATTGTTTATCGTTCCAATCCAAGAGCATGGAATGGTCTTCCATCTTTTAGTGTCTTCTTCAATTTCTTTCAAGAGTGTTCTGTAGTTCCTTGAGTACAGATCCTTTACCTCTTTGATTAGGTTTATTCCCAGGTATCTTATGGTTCTTGGTGCTATAGTAAATGGAATCGATTCTCTAATTTCCCTTTCTGTATTTTCATGGTTAGTGCATAAGAAAGTCACTGATTTCTGTACATTGACTTTGTAACCTGCCATGTTGCTGAATTGTTGTATGAGTTCTAGTAGTTTGGGGGTGGAGTCTTTGGGTTTTCCATATAAAGAATCAGGTCATCTGCAAAGAGAGAGAGTTTGACTTCTTCATTACCAAGTTGGATATCTTTTATTTCTCTTTGTTGTCTGATTGCTGTTGCTAGGACTTCTAATACTATGCTGAACAAAAGTGGTGAGAGTGGGCATCCTTGTCATGTTCCTGCTCTCAATGGAAAGGATGCCAGCTTTTTCCAATGGAGGATGATATTTGATGTAGGTTTTCATAGATAGATTTGAGGTAGTTCAGGAATGTTCCTTCTATCCCTATAATTTGAAGCATTTTAATCAGGAACGGATCATGGATTTTGTCAAATGCTTTTTCTGCATCAATTGAGAGGACATGTGGTTCTTCTCTCTTCTCTTATTGATATGTTCTATCACATTGATTGATTTTCAAATGTTGAACCACCCCTGTAGCCCAGGGTTGAATCCCACCTGGTCATGGTGGATAATCTTATTTTTTTTTTTTGTATAATATTTTTAATGTGCTGTTGGATCCTGTTGGCTAGGATCTTGTGGAGAATCTTAGCATCCATATTCCTCAGTGATATTGGTCTGAAATTCTCCTTTTTGGTAGGGTCTTTGCCTGGTTTGGAGATCAGGGTAATGCTGGCTTCATAGAGAGAGTCTGGAAGTTTTCCTTCTGCTTCAATTTTTTGAAACAGCTTCAGGAGAATAGGTGTTATTTCTTCTTTGAAAGTTTGGTAGAATACCCAGGGAATCCGTCAGGTCCTGGACTCTTATTTTTTGGGAGGTTTTTGATCACTGCTTCAATCTCGTTACTAGATATTGGTCTATTCAGGTAGTCGATTTCTAGCTGGTTCAATTTTGGTAGTTTATAGTTGTCCAGGAATGCATCCATTTCATCTAGGTTGCTAAGCTTATTGGCATATAACTGTTGATAATAACTTCTGATGATTGTTTCCACTTCCTTGGTGTTATATGTGATCTCTCCCTTTTCATTCATAATTTTATGTATTTGAGCTTACTCTCTTTTCTTTTGCATTAGTGTGGCCAATGATTTCTCAATCTTATTGTTTCTTTCATAAATCCAGCTTCTAGTTTCATTGATCTCTGGTTTCTACCTCATTGATCTCAGCTCTAATCTTGATTATATCCCTTCTTATGTGTGGAGTTAGTTTGATTTGTTGTTGATTCTCTAGTTCTTTAAGGTGTAGAGACAGCTGGTGAGTTCTGGATTTCTCAATTTTTTTGAGGGATGCTTGAATGGCTATTTATTTCCTGCTTAGGACCACCTTTGCTATATCACATAGGTTTTGGATCGAAGTGTCTTCATTGTCATTGGTTTTCATGAATTCTTTCAGTTCTTCTTTGATCTCCTGGTTGATCCAAGCATTCTAAAGCAAGGTGGTCTTTAGCTTCCAGGTATTTCTGTTCCTTCTGAACTTTTCCTTGTGATTGAGCTCCAGTTTCAAATAATTGTGATCTGAGAATGTGAAGGGAATAATCTCAGTCTTTTGGTATCAGTTGAGTCCTGATTTGTGACCCAGTAAGTGGTCTATTCTGGAGAAGGTTCCATGTGCACTTGAGAAGAATGAGTATCCTGTTGTTTGAGGGTGGAATGTTCTGTATCTATCTATGAGGTCCATCTGGTCCAATGTGTCATTCAATGTTCTTGTTTCCTTATTGATTTTATGCTTTGATGATCTGTCTGTTTCTGAGAAAGGCATGTTAGGATCTCCAACGTTTAGTGTATTCATATAAATATGATTCTTTATCTTGATTAACAGTTTTCTTATGTAATTGGCTGCTCTCATATTTGGGGCATAGATATTTACAATTGTTAGATCATCTTGTTGGATAGTCCCTTTAAGAATGATGTAGTGTCCTTCTGTATCTCTGACTACAGTCTTTAGTTTAAAATCTTATTTATCTGATTTGAGAATCGCTACCCTGGCCTTCTTTTGAGGCCCATTAGCATGAAAGATGCTTCTCCATCCCTTCACTTTCAATCTGGGTGTATCTTTAAGTTCAAAATGGGTCTCTTGTAGACAACATATGGATGGGTCCTGTCGTTTTATCCAGTCTGCAACCCTGTGCCATTTTATGGGTGCATTTAGGCCATTCACATTGAAGGTGATTATTGATAGGTATGTTTTTATTGACATCATGTTACTTTTGAAGTCTTTCTTTCTGTAGATTGTCTCTATATTTCTGTTCAATGCTATTCTTGGGCTTTTTCCTCCTTTAAAGAAGCCCCCTTAATATTTCCTGCAGTATCGACTTGGTGGTTGCATAGTCTTTTAAGCCTTGCTGGTCTTGGGAACTCTTTATCTCTCCATCCATTTTGAATGTCAGTCTTGCTGAATAAAGTATTCTTGGCTGCATGTTCTTCTCATTCAGTGCCCTGAATATATCTTGTCAGCCCTTTCTGGCTTTCCAGGTCTCTGTGGACAGGTCTGACTTTATTCTGATGGGCTTTCCTCTGTACATAAGGATCTTCTTTGTCCTAGCTGCTTTCAAGAGGTTCTGCCTACAATTATAACTCTTTATTCTTATTATTAGGTGTCTCGAGGAGTTTTGAGAATCTGTAATCTTGGGGGGGAACCTTTTGGCCTCTAGTACATGAACGCTGGTTCCATTCACGAGATTTGGAAAATTTTCATGAAGAACTTGTTCCACTATATCTTCTAGACTTCTTTCTTTCTCCCCCCCTCAGGGATTCCAATAATTCTGATGTTGTAACATTTCATGGCATCATTTATTTCCATGATTCTCTTTTTGTGGCTTCTAAGCTGTTTGTTCCAGGCTTCCTCCTGATCCTTTCTCTCTGTTTGTCCTCAAGATCACTAATTCTATCTTCTGTCTCAGTTACTCTAGCGTTGAGAGAATTTAGATTAAGTTGTAACTCATTGAGAGCATTGTGAACCTCATCCCTGGTAGCTTTCAGCTCTTCCCTAATATTTAAAACATGATCCCTGGTCGTTTTCAGTTCTGCCCTAATCAATTCCATTTGGTCGCCCATGGCTTTCTCCAAACTAGCTATTGCTTGGATAATTGTTAGTCTGAATTCTCTTTCCGACATACTGTCTATGTTGATAGAACCAGTTCTGTTGATAGAGTCCCTGGGGACTCAGGATTTTTTGCTTGTACCCAAAACCAAGGCAGCCGCAGCTGTCTGGGCATCTCCAGACTGTCAGAGAAGTTCCAAGCAGCGATCACACACTGAGATTTCCCGGCTGGCCCAAGCTGGAAGTGCCTGGTCTTTTCAGTCAGACAGCGCCTGGCTGGCTGGTGCCTGTGTGCACCTCTCTCAGGGGAGGGCATGAGGCACGACTCGGACTCTGATTGCATGGCAGGGCATTTGCTTCTGGCCCCTTATGGGAGCAGGATGCCATGCACTCTCAGGCACACTGGTGGTTCAGGGACCAAGACCTGGTTTCTCTGGCACACTCTCTCTTGCTCTGCACCAGGGGTGGCCGTCCTGGGTCTGGGGACTTAAGCCCCTGACCCTAACACCCCGATATCTGCAATTTCCCCCCAGTGATATTTTGCTCTTTTTGAGTGCTTTCTACCAGACTCCCGAGTTAATGCTCGTCCCCAGGCGCAGGGCACTCTCATATTGGGATATTACTTTCCAACAGGTCGCCTCTGGTGGCTCCCTCCCCCTTTTGTTTATCTTCCAACATCAGTCCGATTTTCCCACTCCCGTTTACCTGCCCACTGGCATCTTCTGCTCTGGTAGAGATCCAGAAGTGTATAATTCTGATCTCAGGCTGATTTCGTGGGTGATCGGAGTTCTTTGGAAGGTAATCAGCTCACTTTAGGGTACAGGTTTAAAGGGCGCTTCCTCCTACTTCCCCGCCATCTTGTCTCCTCTCTTTGGCTCTCTGTTTTAATTCTTAACATCAGAATTACCTAAAATTTTTTATTGGCACCATGATCAAGGCTTGAAGGAAATTCAAAATGATACACAGTCATTTTTACCTGAAAAGAGTATAGAACTAAAATTTTCAAATTTAAAGGTAAGAAAAATAATTTCAGGTAAACAAGCAGTGAAAGGAATATGATGTTGATAGATCCCATGTAATTCTGAGTATGCAAATAGGTATAGTTAGTATTATATGAAAGATATAGTTCCTCACCAAGACTTTTTTTGAAATTGATAAATACTGAAAAAACAGTGCCCAGTAGTCAATTGACTATAAGATCAGGTTTCACCATTTTTTCAAGAAAATAAAAATGTTGATGGCAATTGTATATTCTGTGTAAATAAATAATAGTTATGTTTAGTTCCACTTCTTTTGAGTTGTGTCACAATGGCACAAATATAGGTCTATTTTTGAATTCATGAGTAGAATTAGAATTAGAATTAATATATTTCATTCTGAGGACATATAGTGTTAATATTATATTTATTGTATTTTAATAAAATTATAATAAACACTAACATCAAACATTATATGCCATATGCAGTTCTTTGATCAAAATAGACAGTTTTAACTGAAATTTAAAACTAAAACTAGTCACTACGTCAGAAACTAAACAATTTGATGATTACCAGAGAAGAATAAATGTATAAAGATTTAAAATTAAATCTTAAAATTAAATTAAATTAAATTAATAAATTGAATTAAATTAAAATAAAATTCAAATTGAAATTAAATATTTCCCTTCTTGTGTGTGGGGTTGTTGATTGTCCAGTTCTTTAAGATGTAAAGACAGTTGGTGTATTCTGAATTTTTCATTTTTTTGAGGGAGGCTTGGATGGCTATATATTTCCCCTTAAGGACTGCCTTTGCCATATCCCATAGGTTTTTAACTGAAGTGTCTTCATTCTCTTTGGTTTCCATGAATGGTTAAAGTTCTTCTTTGATTTCCTGGTTGATCCAAACATTCATGATGATCAGGATGGTGTTTAGCTTTCAAATGTTTGAATTCCTTCCAAACTTTTCTTGTGGTTGAGTTCCAGTTTCAAAGCAAATTTTCAAAGTCTGAAAATATGTAGGGAATAATGTTAGTCTTTTGGTATCAGTTGAGCCCTGATTTGTGGCCCAGTATGTGGTCTATTCTGGAGAAAGTTCCATATGTGCTCGAGAAGAATGAGTATTCTGTTGTTTTTGGGTGGATTGTTCTATATATATCTGTGAGGTCCATCTAGTCCAATGTGTCATTCAATATTCTTGTTTCTTTATGGATTATCAGTTAGATGATCTATTATAAAATCTCTGCTTTTGAAACCAAATTTGGAGTCTTGACTCTGTAATGTCAATTTCTTTAGGAAGTTGCTCTCTGGTATCAATGCCAGGATAGGGTTGTTCATAAATGCCTCTTGATGTGTGTAATTGTGAGGCAGTATGGCTGGTATGACACCATCTGTCTTCTGTACTTTGAATCTCCTCTTCAGAATGATCTTGATCTTGGCTTATTCTAAGTCCTCACTGGGTTCTGATTTTTTTCTGGCACTGATGTCTAGCCCTTCGACTCTGAAACCAAATCTGGGTTCTAGACTCATCAGTGTTGACATCTAAAGCAAGTCTTTGTTTGGTAGTGTAACCTGGGTAAGGAGTTTGGTCAAATCCCTTGATGAGGATTTTCAGTTGATCTGTGAATTTTGAGTGGCTGCATCTCTGACTCATTGTTATGGTCTTGGTTGGAAAGCTCTCTTGGGCCATGCTGGAAAAGATTTCTGAAGCCTAAAGATCAGAACTGAAGCATTTCTTTTCTCAGATTTCAGACTGATTTTGCAGGTTTTCAGAATGATTTGATATCTAGCTGAATCCAGGGACCAGATGAACATGGTCCCCTAGTCCTTCACCATCTTAAACCCCTTCTCCTGAACGTTTGTATTAATCTTACAACATATTGTGATTTTAAAATTCCTCAAGAAATTAAAAATAAAACTTCCCTATGACCCTGCAATTACACTCCTGGATATTTACCCCCAAAGATACAGATGTAGTGAAAAGAAGGGCCATCTGTATCCCAATGTTTATAGCAGCAATGGCCACGGTCGCCAAACTATGGAAAGAACAAAGATGCCCTTCAATGGACGAATGGATAAGAGAAATGTGGTCCATATACACTATGGAGTATTATGCCTCCATCAGAAAGGATGAATACCCAACTTTTGTAGCAACATGGACGGGACTTAAAGAGATTATGCTGAATGAGAGAGAGTCAATTATCATATGGTTTCACTTATTTGTGGAGCATAACAAATAGCATGGAGGACATGGGGAGTTAGAGAGGATAAGGGAATTGGGGTAAATTGGAAGGGGAGGTGAATCATGAGAGACTATGGACTCTGAAAAACAATCTGAGGGGTTTGAAGTGTGGGGGGGTGTTGGAGGTTGGTGTACCAGGTGGTGGGTATTATAGAGGGCATGGATTGCATGGAGCACTGGGTGTGGTGAAAAAATAATGAATACTGTTATGCTGAAAATAAATAAATTTAATTAAAAAAAATAAAATAAAATACATCTGTTTTTAAAAACAGCCTAACAAAAACAAAAACCTAAATAACTCTATTTTTTCCAATATCTCTTTTCTTTTTTTAAATTAGCGTATGTGTTATTTGCATCGGGGTACAGGTCTGTGATTCACCAGTCTTAAACTTCACAACATTCACTATAGCACATACTTTCCTCAGTGTCCATTACACAACCACCCTATCTCTTCTTCCATTCCAACAAGTTTCTTTCTTGAATTTAAGAGTCTCTTATGGTTTGTCTCCCTCTCTGGTTTCATCTTGTTTCATTTTTTCCTCTCTTCTGTGATTATCCTCTGCCTTGTTCAGCAAATTCCACATATCAATGAGATCATATGATATTGTCTTTCTCTGCTTGAGTTATTTCGCCTAGCACAATACCCACTAGTTCAATCCATGTCATTGCAAATGACAAGATATCACTTTTTGATGGCTGCATAATACTCCATTGTATTTAAATACTACATGTTTACCCATTCATCTGCTGGACATTTAGGATCGTTCCAGAGTTTGACAATTGTGGATATGGCTACTATAAATATTGGGGTGCATGTGCCCCTTCAGATCACTACATTAATAACTTTAGGGAAAATACCCAGCAGTACAGTTGCTGGGTCATAAAGTAGCTCTATTTTCAACTTTTGGAGTAAACTCCATACTGTTTTCCAGAGTAGCTGTACCAGTTTGCATTCCCACCAAGAGTGTAGGAGGGTTCCCCTTGCTCTGCTTTCTCACCAACACTGGTCATTACTGACTTGTTAATTTTAGCCATTCTGACTGGTGTGAACTGTTATCTCATTGAGGTTTTCATTTGCATTTCCCTTATGCCAAATGACGAGCACTTTTCCATGTGTCTGTTTGGATGTCTTCTTTGCAGAAATGTCTGTTCATGCCTTCTGCCCATTTCTTAATTCGATTATTTATTCTTTGGGTGTTGAGTTTGAGAAGTACTTCATAGATTTCAGATACTAGCTCTTTATCTGATATGTCATTTGCATTTATTTTCTCCTATTCTCTCAGCCGTCTTTTGGTTTTGTTGACTGTTACTTTTGCTGTCCAAAACCATTTTATCTTGAGGAAGTCCCAAAAGTTCATTTTTCCTTTCCTTTCCTTACCTTTGGCAATATGTTTAGGAGCAAGTTGCTGTGGCTGAGGTCAAAGAGATTGCTGTCTGTGTTCTATCTAGAATTTTTATGGATTCCTGTCTCATATTTAGGTATTTCATCCATTTTGAGTCTATTTTGTGTGGTGTAAGGAAATGGTCCAGTTTCATTATTATGCATGTTTGTCCAATTTGCTAATGCCATTTGTTGAATAGATTGTCTTTTTTCTACTAGGCAGTCTTCCTGCTTTGTCAAAGATTAGTTGACCATAGAGTTGAAGGACCATTTCTAGGCTCTCTATTCTCTTCCATTGATCTATCTGTCTGTTTTTGTGCCAGTACCATACTGTCTTGATGATTAGAACTTTGTAATAGAGCTTGCTGTCTGGAATTGTGATGCTGCCAGCTTTGGCTTTCTTTTTCAACATTCCTCTGGCTATTCAGGATCTTCCTGGTTCCATACAAATTTTAGGTTTATTTGTTCCATTTTGGTAAAAATAATTGATGGGATTTTGGTAGGGTTGTATTAAATGTGCAGATTATGCTAGGTAGCATAGACATTTTCACAATATTTGTTCTTCCAATCCATGAGTTTGGAACGTTTTTGCATTTATTTGTGTCTTCCTTAATTTCTTTCATGCGTATTCCATAGTTTTCTGAGTACAGACTCTGTGGCCATTTGGTTAGATTTTTTCCTAGATATCTTAGGGTTTTCAGTGCAATTGTAAATAGAATCAACTCCTTAATTTCTCTTTCTTCTGTCTTGTTGTTGGTACATGGAAATGCAACTGATTTCTGTGCATTGATTTTATATTCTGCAACTTTACTGAATTCCTGTATTAGTTATAACAGGGTGGAGTCTTTTGTGTTTTCCACATAAAGTATTATAGCATCTGCAAAGAGTGAGAGTTTGACTTCTTCTTTGCCAATTAGGATGCCTTTTGTTTCTTATTATTGCCTGATTGCTGAGACTAGGAATTCTAGTACTATGTTGATTAACAGTGTTGATAGTGGACATCCCTGCCATGTTCCTGACATTAGGGAAAAAGCTCTGTTTTTTCCTTATTGAAAATTATATTCACTGTGAGTTTCTCATAGATGGCTTTTATGATATTGAGGTATATATCCTCTATCCTTACACTATGAAGTGTTTTGATCAAAAAAGATGCTTTTTCTGCATCTATTGAGAGGATCATATGGCTCTTGTTCTTTATTTTATTAATGTATTATATCACATCGATTGATTTTTGGATGTTGAACCAACCTAGCAGCACAGGAATAAATCCCACTTGGTCATGGAGAATAATCCTTTTAAGGTACTATTGGATCATATTGGCTAGTGGTTTGGTGAGAATTTCTGCCTCCATGTTCATCAGGGATATTAGTCTGTAATTCTCCTTTTTGATGGGGTTTTTGGTTTTGGGATCAAGGTAATGCTGGCCTCATGAAATCACTGGAAGTTTTCCTTCCATTTCTATTTTTTGGAACAGTTTCAGGAGAATAGGAATTAATTCTTCTTTAAATGTTTGGTATAATGGACAGATTTCTTAATCTGGTCTTAGTCTCTTGTTTGTTGGCAGATTTTTTTTATTACAACAAAACTAGGATTTGGTTCTTTGAAAGAATTAAGAATTAATAACCACCTGGCAAGACATATCCAAAAGAGAGGAGAAATGACCCAAATAACTAAAGTCATGCATGAAAGGGAGAGATCACAACCAACACCAAAGAAATACAAACAATTATAAGAACATATTATGAACAACTATATGCCAGCAAAGTAGATAGTCTGGAAGAAATGAATGCATTCCTAGAGACATATAAACTACCAAAACTGAACCAGCAAGGAACAGGAAACATGAGAAGACCCATAACCAGCAAGGAAAATGAAGCAATAATAAAAAATCTCCCAATATCTCTTTTTTAAACACTTCCCTAAAAATGGGTTACATTTATTCCCTTTGGGTAGAAGTTGATCTACTTTACTTGGTATTTTAGTTTCAAAGGGAAACCCTCCCTCATCCTTGCAACTCAGGGGACAATTTACTAAATAAAGTGTATCAAACTCCCCAAGTCTCTGCTTAAGGTAGATGAAAGAGACTTTATCATGGGTATGGCTGATATGCTAGATAAAATTCATGGGCAGTGAGTAGAAAGAACTAAAACACAAGTTGAGATTAGAAAATAAAATTTTTCTTTTCGCAATGTAACAAAATGAGAAATACATTGCCAGACTCTTTAATAGTTTTTCTAGGATATTACCTCTGAAAATAGCACTAACTTATTTAGGTTGGTATATAATAAATAGCTTCCATAATTTCTACATTAAAAGTTTATAAATAATCTAAATACTGCTTAGTCTAACAGGTCACAGCTGGTTGACCATTATTAATAATTCCCTGACCTGGATTGACAAAATATTTTAAGCCTAGGAGTCAAGTCTGGTCTATTTTTATCTGATGTTTAGAAGAAACCATTGAAGCAATATTCTATGAGAGTTCTTTTTAAAAAGAACAAAAATTAATAATACCCTTAGGTCATTGTAAAAATTAAATTAATACTTGTGAAATGTTTAGAACAATTAATGTTTAGAACAGGATCAGAAGGCACTCTGTGTTCTATCACTGTTATCAGCTAATGACATTTAGAGGACTTGATCAATATGTCTTCCAAGCAAAGACAGTCACTATAAATTTTATCCTAAAGTTTCCTGTCTTTTAAAAATATACTTAATGTCTAGAAAACTATATCCAGGTGTGCCTGGGTGGCTCAGTCAGTTAAGCATCTGCCTTCAGCTTAGGTCATGATCCCAAGGTCCTGGGATGGAACCCACATTGGGCTGCTTGCTTCTTCTCCCTCTGCAGGACCCCCTGCTTATGCTCTCTCTTAATAAAAAAAAAAAAAAAAAAAAAAAAAAAAAAAAAACTATACCCATTTGGTTTATTTAATAAGAATCTAATTTGGGGTGCTTGGGTGGCTCAAGTGATTAAGCATCCAGCTATTGGTTTTGGTTCAAGTCATGAACTCATGGTGGTGGTGGGATTGAGCCCCACATCCAGCTCAGAGCTCAGCATGGAGTCTGCTTCAGATTGTCTCTCTCTCTCCTTCCCATTCATCCTCTTTTTCTCTCTCAAATAAATATATAAAATCTCTTTTTTTAAAGAATCTAATTTAACTAGTTTAATTAGTGACTTCAATACCTATATCCCCAGATTAAAATGAGTATGTACTTCTAACATTTTAGATATATCCACTTGGGTGTTATATAAGATCCTAAAGTCATCAAGCCCTAAATTGAACTCATATAAATTTCTTTCAATTTCTCTCTCCACCTTTTTAAAGTTAGTCTTTTTATGTCAGAAAATGATGTTGTCATCCACCCAGGTTTCCAGAATAAAAAAGTTTGAGTTATTTAGTTCTACCCCTAACAACACCCAGAAAAGTCATTCAAATATTTACTGCATATTTGTGGCCTATCTTTTCTACCTCTACTTCTTTTATAACTTGAATCAAAGTCTTCATGATTTTCTCACCAGAGACATAAACTATCTGAAAATATATTTTATTTGATACTAATCTACCCCGTAGTTGACCAGATCTTTAATTGACTCTAGCATTTGAAATCTCCCTTCAAATCTCATTAGCTTGAAGAACTTGGGAAAATTATTTTATGTGCCTCTGCTTTAATTTTATCACTAAAATGGGGAAAAATGGTAATTAGCTTTCAGGGTGGTTGGAGAACCAAATGAGTTGTTGTTAGAAGGCATCAAAAACTTAGTGACTGCTACATAGAAAGTGTTATTATTACTGCTCATCCAAAAGGAAACATTTAAAAGTTGATGGAGTTTCATGTAATTCAAAGAACAGATAAGTAAGTCTCAGGAAGGATAAATGTCAATTGAGTGTCTGTCAGTAGGGACATATGGACTTTCTGTTCCAAATTTAAAATCCACCCTGATTAACCACTTTAATAAAATATCTCCTTTGGGATTGAGCAGCCACACCTGAGAAGGAGAATTACCAATGAGAGCCAAGGTCACTGAGAGCTCCTTTTGTCATTACCGGATAATAGTAGTACTGGCAAACTAGGTAGTAATCCCAAAGTTTATAGCGAACTTCAAAAATATGAGTAAGGAAAATTAGGTGCTATTTATTGAAATGTTATAAAAAAGTCATTTTTAAATAATGCTTGGTAGAACCTTCCCAATGTGAAGTTTAAATTGATTCCAAGCCAGTGTGATATTTAAAGTTATAAAGAAGTGCAACCCCCAAATACCCATAATTACTGAATATTATATCTCCTGATATAAAGATATCATTAGAGCCACAACATGTAAAGAACTTGGAAATTGGTCAATCTCATCCCAACACTCCTCACACACACACACACACACACACACACACACACACACACACATCGCACAAAGCTGAGCAAACAGAATTGATGGTTTTTCTACTACCCATTGTGAATTGAGGTCACAATGAACACCACCAACCCCAAATCTGGAAAGACAGGTGAATTCATAGTTACAACCAACACATACTTACTTAAAGAATAAGTCCCTGGTGGAGCACCTGGGTGGCTCAGAGCACCTGCCTTCAGCTCAGGACATGATCTCAGGGTCCTGTGATCAAGCCCCACATTGGGCTCCCTGCTCAGCAGGGAGCCTGCTTCTTCCTCTCTCTCTGCCTGCTTCTCTGTCAAATAAATAAATAAAATCTTAAAAAAAAAAAAAAAAAGAAGAAGTTCCTGGTGCCAGAAAGTGATAGGAAAAATTAAATGGTAACTTTTATGAATTAATGGAAGTTGAGAGCTTGAAGGAAGACTGATGAGAGACAGATTCTAAGGGATTCTCCAACCTTCAAAGTTTTTATCTCCACAAACTTCACCAGACTGTCATGAGGAAGAGCCAACTAAAATGCTATTATGGCTCTTATCAGAGAGGAAAAAGGAATCCTCTTGAAAATTCCCAGAACTTTCTCCTGGGAAGAATTTTAATTGTTCCATCAGACTTAGGGGAAAGGCATTGCCCTGACTCTAGGCCCTCTTAAGCTTCTTAGCCTACCTAGGGGTTAGAAGGGAGAATTAAGAAACACTTTTGGAGATCACAGCCCCAAATGCCACCAGGAGATTGAATTTTAATTAGAATATTATAGAGTGTTTACCACATACTGACAGGCATATACTGTAAGAACAGTGGATTACAGATGACAGCACTGCAAAATTTATTCTCTATCTCATGATGAATTCTTAGTGAAACTCAATGACAACAGAGGAGACAAAAACAAAACAAAACAAAACAAAAATGAACAAACAAACAAAACAGGAACAGTAAAGAAATTTGAAGTCTTCGGCACTTAAAGCTATACCAAACATTAAAAGCTAGCAAACAACTCCTAACCAGCTGAACATAAAAGTTAACACAAAATACCCATTAAAAACCGGCAAACAACTCCTAACCAGATGAACATAAAACTTAACACAAAATACCTGTTTATCTCAGTTCATATTACCCAAAAAATCATTCTAGATATCCATAAGAAAAAAAATTTCAAGGTATACTTAAAGAAAAGGAAAAGCAGTCTTAAGAGATAAAGCAAGTATCAGAAGCATACTCAGATATGACACAAATTTTGAAATTAACAGAGAATTAAAATAACTATGATAAACGTGTTAGGAGAAAAGGTAGATGACAAGCAATAACATATGGGTAATGTAAGGAAAGACATTGAAATAGTAGGCAAGAATTTTTTTTAAATTTTATTTATTTATTTTCTTGAGAGAGAAAGAGAGTGCACGAGAGAGAGCACAAGTGGAGGGGAGAGGCAAAGGGAGAGGGAGAAGCAGACAACCTGCTGAGCAGGGAGTCCCAATTCAGGACTCAATCCCAGGACCCTGGAATCATGACCCCAACAGAAGGCAGACACTGAACTGACTGAACCACTGAGGTGTTCTGGGAAAAAAAATATTTTTTTTTAAGTGATACAGATCACTGTATATATAAATCATATCTTTATCCATTCATCTATCAGGCTGCCTCCATATCCTGGCTATTGTCAATAATGCTGCAAGAAACATAATGGTGCATATATCTTATTATATTACATTTTCTTTGAGTAAATACCCAGTAGTGGAATTACTGGTTCCTATGGTACTTTACTTCTATTTTTAATTTAATTTAATTTAATATTTTAATTCTAGTATAGTCACATACAGTGTTATATTAGTATCAAGAGTACAATATAGTGATTTAATAATTCCATACATCACCTGGTGCTCATCATAACAAGAGAACTCCTTAATACCCATCACCTATTCCATCCATCCCCCTTCACCTCCCCCCGGTAACCATCTGCCTGTTCTCTCTAGATAAGTGTCTGCTTCTTGGTTTGTATCTCTCACTTTTTCTCTTTTGTTCATTTGTTGTTGTTGTTGTTTTTTCTTAAGTTCCACATATGAGTGAAATCTTACAGTATTTGTCTTTCTCTGACTGACATATTTCACTTAGCGTAATACTCCCTAGCTCCATCCATGTTGTTGAAAATGGCAAGTTTTCATTCTTCATGGTTGAATAATGTTTCATTATACATAATGGAATATAATATATTACATAATATGTATTTTATAATATATTATATATACAATGGAATTCCAATGTAATATGGAATATATATATATATATATAATCCATATTTTCCATAATTAAGCTATTGTAAATAATGCTATAATAAACATAGGGGTGAATGTATCCCTTTAAAATAGTATTTTTGTATTTTGGGGGAAATACCCAGTAGTATGATTAGTGGATCATTGGGTAGTTTTGAGGGACTCTCATACTGTTTTCTACAGTGGATACACCAGTTTGGATTCTTACCAAGTGTTTACAAAGGTGTCCCTTTTCTCCACATCCTCATCAATACTTGTTTCTTGTATTGTTGATTTTAGACATTCTGACAGGAGTGAGGTCATATTGCATTGTAGTCTTGATTTGCATTTCCCTGATGATGAGTGATGTTAAGCATCTTTTCATGTGTCTACTAGCCATCTGTATGTCTTTGGAAAAAAATGTCTATTCATATTTTCTGACCATTTTTAAATTGGATGATTTAGTTTTTTGGTGTTGAATTGTAGAAGTTCCTTATTTATTTTGGATGCTAACCATTAATTGAACATGTCATTTGAAAATAATTTCTCCCATTCAGTAGGTTGCCTTTTAGTTTTGTTTTTCTCTCACTGCTTATACAAACTCAATGTGCAGAAACTTTTAATTTTGATATAGTCCTAATAGTTCACCTTTGCTTTGCTTTTCTTTGCCTCAAGGGGCCTATCTAGAAAAAAATTACTATGGCCACTGTCAGAGAAGTTAATGCCTGTGCTTACTTTTAGGATTTTTATAGTTTCAGGTCTCACATATAGATTTTTAAGCCATTTTGAATTTAATTTTGTGCATACTATAAGGAGGTGGTCCAGTTTCGTTCTTTTGCATGTGGCTATCCAGTTTTCCCAACCCCATTTGTTGAAGAGCCTGTCTTTTTCTCATTGGATATTCTTTCCTGCTTTGTTGAAAATTGACCATATAATTATGGTTTTATTTCTGGGTTTTCTCTTCTGTTCCATTGAATTATGTGTTTATTTTTGTGCCACTCCCATACTGTTTAGATTACTACATATTTTAATATAATTTGAAGTCTGGAATACCTTCAGCTTTGTTTTTCTTTTTCAAAATTGTTTTGGATTATTTGGTGTCTTTCATGCTTCCATATAAATTTTAAGTGTTTATTTTTTTGTTGTTGTTCTAGTACTGTGAAAAATGTTGTTGATATTTTGACAGAGATTGCATTAAATCTGTAGGCTGCTTTAGGTAGTATAGACATTTTAACAATATTTGTTCTTGAAATCCATGAGCATGGAATGTCTTCCCATTTCTTTGTGTCATCTTTGATTTCTTTCATCAATGTTTTATAGTTTTCAGATTATAGGTCTTTCAGCCCTTTGGTTAGGTTTATTCTTGGGCATCTCATTATTTTTCTGTGAATGTAAATAGGATTTTTTTCTTAATTTATATTTCTTCTGCCTCATTAATAGTGTATAGAAATACAATAGATTTATGCCCATTGGTTTTGTATCCTGTGACTTTACCGAATTCACTTATCAGTTCAAGTAGTTTTTTGGTGGAGTCTTTAGGGTTTTCTGTAGAGTTAGATGTCATCTGCAAATAGTGACTTTTAATTCTTCCTCCCCACTTCAGACACCCTTTATTTATTTTTGTTTCTAATTACTGTGGGTAGGACTTCTAGTACTCTGGTGAATGAAAGTGTGAGAGAGGACAGTCTTGTCTTATTTCTGGCCCCAGGAGGAAAGTTCTCAGTTTTCTCCCATTGAGGATGATATTTGCTGTGGGTTTTTCATATATGGCCATTATTATGTTGACATGTTTCCTCTGAAACTACTTTGTTGAGGGCTTTCAGCATGATGGATTTTGTGCTTTGCCAAATGCTTTTTCTGTGTCTATTGAAAAGATAATATGTTTTATATCTTTTTCCCTATTGATGTGAAGTAGCCCATTGATTGATTTGCAAATATTGAACACACAGGAATATTCTACAACACAGGAATAAATCCCACTTGATTGTGGTGATTTTTTTTAATGCATTGTTGGATTTGGCTTGCTAGTATTTTGTTGAGGATTTTTGCATGTGTTACTACATGCAAAATTTCCTCAGAAATTTTGACCTGTAGTTCTCTCTTTTTGTGGTTTCTTTATCTGGTTTGGTATCAGCATAATGCTGGCTTTGTAGAATGAATTTGGAAGTTTTCCTTCCTCTTACATTTTTTGGAATAATTTGACAATACGTTTTATTATTGTCATATTATTATCATATTTTTATTATATTATTATTATTATATTATTATTATTATTACTATGATATATCATATCTTTATTATATTATATTATTGTCATATTATTAACACTTTTTGAAATATTAGATAGAATATGAAGCCATCTGGTCCTGGACTTTGTTTGGTGGAAGTATTTAGATTACCAGTTCAATATATTTGCTGGTAATTTGTCTGTTCAAATTTTCTATTTCTTCCTGCTTCAGTGTTGGTAGGTTATATGTTACTAGGAAATCATCCATTTCTTCTAGGTTGTCTATTTTTTGGCATATTTTCCTTATATTCTCCTATAATTGCAATTCTCTGTTGTTAGTTGTTATTTCTCCTTTTTCATTTATTATTTTGTTTGTTTTCATTTATGTTTCTTTTTTTTAATGAGTCTGGTTAGAGGTTTATCATTTTTGTTGATATTTTTAAAGAATAAGCTCCTGATTTCTTTGATGTGTATGATTGCTTTTGTAGTTTGTTTATAATTTATTTCTGTTCTATTCTTTATTATTTAGCTTCTGCTGGGTTTGGGTTTTGTTTGTTTTTCCTTTTCTAGCACGTTTAAGTGTAAGGTTATGTTGGCTGTTTGAGATTTTTTCTTGCTTCTTTTTTTTTTTTTAAAGATTTATTTATTTGACAGACAGAGATGGCAAGTAAACAGAGGCAGGCAGAGAGAGAGAGGGGGAAGCAGGATCCCCGCTGAGCAGAGAGCCCGATGTGGGGCTCAATCCCAGGACCCTGAGATCATGACCTGGGCCGAAGGCAGAGGCTTAACCCATTGAGCCACCCAGGAGCCCTTTTTCTTGCTTCTTAAGGTAGGCCTGAACTACTATAAATTTCACTCAGAACTGCTGTTGCCACTACCCCAAAGGATTTGGACCATTGTGTTCATTTTCCTTTCTTTCCATTTACTTTTTGATTTCTACTTAATTTCCTAGTTGATCAATTCATTGTTTAGTAGTATGTTATTTAACCTTCATATATTTCGGGCATTTCCAGAATTTTTCTTATGGTTTACTTCTAGTTTCATAGCTTTGTATTCTGAAAAGTTGCATAGTATAACTTCAATATTTTTTAAATTTTTTGAAACTGGTTTTGTGACCAAATATGTGATCTACTACATGTGCATTTGAAAGAATGTGTGTTTTGCTATTTTAGGATGGAATATTCTGAATATATGTTTTAAGTCCAGGTAGTCTTTCAGAACTACTCATTCTTTATTGATTTTTCTGTTTAGATGATCTGTCCATCAATGTATGTGAGGTATTAAAGTCCCCTGATATTATGAGTTAATTTATGTTTGTTATTAATTGTTTTATGTATTTGGGTGTTCCCATGTTGAGTGCATAAATATCATTATTAGATCTGCTTGTTGGATTATCCTTCTTATGATATTAGTGCTCTTCTTTGTTTCCTTTTACAGACTTTGTTTTAAAGTCTATTTTGTCTGATATAAGTATTGATACTCTTGCTTTATTTTGAATTAATTTGCATTATAGATTTTTCTCCAGCTCCTCACTTTCAATCTGCAGGTGACTCTAAGTCTGAAATGAATATCTTGTAGGCAGTATATAGACAGTTCTTGTTTTTTAATCAGTTCTGTCACCCTATGTCTTTGGATTAAAGCACTTAGTCCATTACCATTCAAAGTAATGATAGATACATATTTATTGCCATTTAGTTACTCCTTTTGTGGTTGGTCTTTTTTTTTTTTCTCTGATCCTTTCTAATCTTTCTCTGTTTCATGGTTTGCTTGTTTTCTTTAATGATATACTTGGTTTCTTACTCTTTTGCTTATCTATTATTGATTTTTGGTTTTTGTTACCACTCAGCTTATATATAACATATTCTGCATAAAGAAGTCTATGTTAAGCTGATGATCACTTAACTTGAAGTCGTTCTTTACTCCTCTCCCCTCTACATTTCAGGGATTTGAGATCATATTTTACAATATTTTATTTTGTACTACTCTTTTTTTTTTAAATGCCAAGATAAGAAACAATTTATTATAGAGAGAAGAAAAATTTCTCATCCAAAATATTTGCCACAATCAATATACATGAACTGTACAAATTTACACCAGTTCATAATTTACCAAATAAAAGATGACTAACAAAGTTCACAAAATAGATGGTGGTTTGTGGAAAAGACTTTTACCCAATTAAGTACAAGGAAAGTTGCAAACCAGACCTCCACTTTCTAAAAATAAGAAGTTTACTCAGTCTTAGAAAACTACAAGCTAGCAAATGTACAGAGAGCTGGCTGGTGCTATCACCACAGTTGAGACAGTGTCTTTTTAAGGGTCTTTTTTAAAGCCTGTTGCCATGGCAGATTCTGGTCACTTGCTACTCTCAAGGCCAAAAACACAATACAAGGTCTGACCATTTCCCCAGGTCATGCTTACTAGGTTTGTCTTATGTACATTTATACATATTTAAGTGCTAGGTAAAAGTCTTGTCAAAATTTCCAGTACTACCACATTTAAAATGTTGAGCTTTCCTATTGAGCTGCCAAAAAAGTTAACAATTTTCAAGTGTAATAGTGCAAATTTCCTCTGCAAGATCTGCTGCAGAGAAAAGTTCTTTGAAATACAGATTTGCCTTAAAGGGGTTGATGGAAAAAATTTAGGTGTAACATCTGGGAGAAACTGAAACCACCCTAGGACTTCACTCCCTAGCAAATAAAGCGATCGTTTACTTGGACTCACAGGCTATTAAATCATTGAAAGGTACTGTCCAAACTATGGCACTGTCACTTTAAAAAAAAATTTTTTTTTTTACCACTCTATCTTGTGCCAGATCTTCACAGCTGTGACATGGTTTAAATTCCATAATCCATCCCCAAGAGGAGCCCACCCAAAGCAAAAATCAAATTTATCCATCCATTATAAGATGATCCATCCATAGACTATATCTTAACCTGATACAGTCATCATATTGTAGTTTTTGGAAGGGCTTGTTCTGCCCAAGAGAAGTTCCTCCTTACAGCTGATTCTGCTGTCTACCATTTGCACGTTGCTGCTGTTTTGAGTGCTACCTCCTGCTGGTGAGGCTTCCTACAGCACGCAGATGGAGCCATCCTCTCCAATTCTATAGGACACTTCGTAGGGGTCAACCCAGAGTGTGAGTTCACTTGGGAGAAGCCTGAACAGCTCTTGACTGCTCAGTCCAATCCGCTGTGCTGCCTGTCCAATCAGAGGATCCATTTTATGGTTGATGCGAATACAACGGTAACCTGATCCCTTGCACGGCTTTTCTGGGAACCAGTGATGTTTATAATGTTCTGCCAGCAGCTCCTGGAGGCTCTGGCTGAAGGTCTGCAGCTGTCGTTCGCTCGTGAGCCCCTTGGTGCGGAGGAACTTGGAGATGAAGGACACGGCTGCGGCGATCTCGCCTATCATGGTGGCAGCCCGGGTGTAGAAGGGATGCATGGGGGCGGCGGGCGGGGGCGGCCCGGGGCGGCCGGGGCTCGGCGGCGCGGCCCCGACGGCGGAGCGGCCACCCCGGGCTCCCTCGCAGGTGAGAGGGCTGAGAGGAAAAGAGGGCGGGAGGGGCGGACAGCTACTTTTTTTCTCCTTTATAGTAAAAAAGTTATTTTCACGACAGGAGGCGGCAGGCGAGAGGAAGAGACGAGCGACGGCGGCCTGGTTACATCGCTCGGACTTCCCCAGCCGCCTCCGCGTCCAGCTCCCCAGCCTCCGAAGCTCCCAACAGTTGCATTTCCAGCTCGGAGGGGCGAACTATTTTGTACTACTCTTGATTGTATTCTACATATATATGTACATACATATGTATATATATACATGTGTATATATATTTTTGTTTGTTTGTTTTGCTTTTGTGCTTCCTATTTTTCTTACTCTTCCTTATGGTTTTTGTTTCCAATGCAGAGTTTCCCTGCATATTTTCTTGTAAGGCCAATTTAGCAATCACAAATCCTTTTAACTTTTGTTTGTCTGAGGAACTTTACCTCTCCTTCTATTCTAAATGATAACCTTGCTGAATAAAGTATTCCTGGCTGCAGATTTTTCTCTTTCCAAACTTTGAATACATCATGCCACTTTCTTCTGGCCTGCAAAGTTTCTGCTGAGATATCCACTGATAGCCTTATGGGGTTATCTTTGTACATAATTGTCTTCTTTTCTCTTACAACTTTTAAAATTCTTCTTTTTTGTTTTAATCATGATTTTAGGGGGGCATTTTAATTGCTGTGTCTTGGTGTAGATCCCTTAGGTTGAGTTTGCTAGGATACCTCTGTTCGTCCTAAATCTAGATCTCTATTTTCCTCCCCAAATTCAGGGAGTTTTTAGTTATTTTCTTCAAATACAGTTTCAGCCTCCCTTCTTTCTCTACTCCTTCTAGATCCCTATAATGTGAATGTTATGCTTTGATGAAGTCATTAAGTTCTCTAAGTCTATTCTTATTATGCAGATTTTTGTTCTTGTTTTGGTTTCTTTTGTTTGTTTGTTTGTTTGTTTTGTTTTGCCTCTCAACTTTCAATTTGATTGCTTTCCATTACTCTGTCCTCCAGGTCACTGGTACCTTTTTCTGCTTCCTGAAGTCTACTATGTATTCCATATATTGTATTTTCAATTTCATTTATTGAGTTCTTTATCTCTGATATGGTATTTTTTATGTCTTGGTCAAGGGTTTCACTACTGTCTTACATCCTTTTCTGAAGTCCAGTGAGTAATTTTATGATCATTACTTTGAATTTTCCATCATGCATAGTACTTATTTCTATTTCACTTAGATCTCCTATAGTGAATTTTTCATATTCTTTTATTTGGGACACATTTCTCTGTCTCTTAATTTTTTCCACCTTTCTGTGTCTGTTCCTGTGCATTAAGAAAGTTGGCTCTGTTTTTGTGCTTGAAAGTAGTGGCTTTATAAAGAAAAGGCCCTTTAGTGCCCTGCAAGGTAGTGACCCCTTTTCACCAGAACCTTTACATTTCAGTGGAGTCTCCTATGTGTGTTGGTTGCATCATGTTATTGTGTTGTAGTCACTTTTTATTTCAGTCCAGATGTCTGCACTGACTTTTAGCTATTATGGGCTGTGCTTGCTCTTTGTGATGTTAGTGAGACCCAAGCAGGCTGACTCTAAGGAGGCATGGCCACTGGAAGGCTCATGAGTGGGGTGGCAGTGTTGGCATAATTTGCAGTGAGCCTCTAGCCCTAGGCTAGATCCCCCACAGTGTGGTGGCTGCAAGGTGTGGCAAAAGGTGACAGTGGCAGCTGGTGGCCTGGTGGGTGAAGGTGCTGTCAGTGGCTGAGGGTGCATGGCATCTGTGAGTGTGCTGGCAGGACAGGTCATGTGTGTGGTGTTAGCAAAATCTGTGCTGAATTCCTAGTCCTAGGCTCAATCTCCTGAAGCAGGGTAGCCACTGTGGGCATTGTGGGAGGAGGCAGCAGATGGGTGAGTGCATGTTCAGTTAAAATTTATGCTGAGCCTAGAGTAGAGGCCAACAGACTTGGAGTAGATTAGTCCTCAGGAGAACTCATGAGCAAGGCACACTGCTGGTAGTTCAGGTAGCAGGTGTCTGTGCAAAACTGCTTTCCACAGGTGGTTCTGTGTTTATACTGGAGGATAGGGGAGGAAAATAGCCCCCGCCATGTCCTTTGTTTACAGAGAAGTCTGCCAAAGCACTCCAAAATCAGTATAAACAGATCTCCCTACCTTTTGCCCCAGTGGTTGTCCAAACTGTTCCTTCTGTGTTGCATATCCAGAGTCTTCTGTCTTCTTTAAGGGTGATGACCCAGTTACTCTCTCCTTCCCAGCTGAATCACCTGAATTTAAAGCTCCAGGATCCAGTCTTAGTGGTTATACAAACTCATGGAACTCAGCCTGTCTGGTTTTCAAGGTCAGATGTTACAAAAATTTGTTTTCCCCATGTGGACTCCTTGATGCTTTCCCCTCTCTGAACCCACAACTTCTTCCCTCTTGCACGCAACTCCTGACCACTGTTTTTACCCTTCCTAAGCTCTTCAGTATGGCTTCTTGTCTTCATCTAGTTGTGGAATTTGTCCTGCCAGTCTTTGGATTACTCACAGGTTTAGTTACTCAGATGTGAGTAATACCTAATTATAAACATGGGGTTGGGTGAGTTTCCGGTCCTCCTACTCTGCCATCTTCCTAAGCTTCTCGTATTTCTATTTCTATATCTAATTTTTTAAGGAACTTCCACACCATTTTCTTTAGTGGTTGTTGCAGCTTACATTCCCAGCAGTGCATAGAAGTTCTTTATATTTTTTGGAAATCCACCTCTTATTGGATATACTACTTGCAAATATCTTCTCCCCTTCAGTAGGTTGTCTTTTGTTTTATGGATGGTCTCCTTTGCTGTACAATATTACGCAGCCATAAAAAAAAAAAAAAGTGCGATCTTGCCATTTGCGACAAGCTGGATGGATATATAGCTTATTATACTATGTGAAATAAGCTAAACAAAGAAAGACAAATACCATATGATTTCACTTACATGTGTAATCTAAAAATAAAACATAGCAAATAAAAAATAGAAACAGACCTGTAGGTGTAGAAAATAAAGTGGTGCTTGCCAGAGGTGGAATGGGCAAAATGGGTAAAGGGGAATAAGAGGCCAAGGTTTCCAGTGATGAAATGGATAAATCATGGGGATGAAAGTTACTATATAAGAAATATAATCAGTTGTATTGTAGTAATATTGTATGATAGATGGTAGCTACACTTTGGTGAGTTTAGGATAATGTGTAGGGCTGTCAAATTACTATGTCATATGCCTGAAATAGTGTAACAGTGTCAACTGTACTTCACTTCTTAAAAAGTGCTACATATCTCTGGTTTCTAGTTCTATATGTAACTTGAAAGTGATCCCCGTAAGAGAAAAACTGAAAAACTGAACATCAACAGCTCTTTAGATCCATTAAAGAATTGATATCATAGGACAAGCCACCACACTGAAAATTAGAGATCCAGGCAAACAGAGAGACAGTTTACTTGAAGAAAAAATGACCAAAAGCCACCACTGGAGCCAATATTAGTTGTTTTTACTCAAACAATGTTTTGTCATTTAACATTGACTTTTGATCTCAGAATTTTGATCTCTCTACCTGAATTCCCTTTTAATATACCTTATAATTTTTCTGCCTTTCAAAAAAAAATTTAGAAGACAAATTAAAAGATAAAATTTGGAGTCTGAAGAGATAAAATCAAACATCAAAACTGGACTCACAGTGGGAGGAATGTTGGTATTATTCAACTGAAAATTTAAAATAACTATGATTAATATGTGAATAGCTCTAATTAAAAAACATAGATAATGTGCAAGAACAAATGAATGATATAAGCAGAGATATGGACGTTCTAAAATCCAAAATAATTGCTATAATGCAAGATTGCTATAACTGAAATGAAGAATTTCTTTGATAAGCATTAGACTAGCAATGGCCAAGGGAAAAAGTCATTGAAATTGAAGATAGAGCAGTAGAAACTTCCCAAACTGAAAATCCAAATACAAAAATTGGTGGTGGTGGGGTAAGCCTGGAACAAAATATTTGAGACTCTTGAGCAATAGCAAAAAGTATACCATATATTTCTGGTGAATACCAGAGTGAAAAGAAAGAAATAGAAGAAATATTTGAAACAATAATGACTGTGAATTTCTCATATTAATGTGAGACCCTAAACCAAGATTCAGGAAGCTCCAAGAATACCATGTGTGATAAATGCCTGAAATTGTATACTTCTTATAAGAACAGTTCTTATTCTTAGCTGATTTAACATAAGGAAGACACGTGTTATAATGAGCACTGGGTGGTTTGGGTGTGTTTTTTTTTTTTTTTTTAATTTTTATTGTGTTATGATAGTCACCATAAAATATATCATTAGTTTTTGATGTAATATTCCAAGATTCATTGTTTACATATAAAACCCAGTGCTCCATGCAATACAAGGTTTCCTTAATACCAGCCACCAGGCTCACCCATCCCTCCATCCCTCCACTCTAAAATCCTCTGTTTCTTGGAGTCCACAAACTCTCATGGTTCCTCTGCCTCTCCAATTCCCCCCCTTCACTTTTACTTTACTTCTAATTTGAATGAAATGGTATTATAATTGACTTTCTCTGTTTGACTTATTTCAGTCAGAATAATCTCCTCCAGTCTTATCCATGTTGATGCAAAAGTTGGATGTTCATGCTTTCTGATGACTGAGTACTATTCCATTGAATATATGGACCACATCTTCTTTATCCATTTGTCTGTTGAAGGGCATCTTGACTCTTTCCACAGTTTGGCTGTTGTGGAAATTGCTACTATGAACATTGGGGTACATATGGCCCTCCTTTTCACTACCTCTGTATCTTTCAGGTAAACACCCAGTAGTGCAATTGCAGGGTCATAGGGTAGCTCTATTTTTAATTTTTTTTAGGAATCTCCACACTGTTCTCCAAAGTGGTGCAACTTGCATTCCCACCAATAGTGTAAGAGGGTTCCACTTTCTCTACATCCTCTCCAACATTTGTTGTTTCCTGCCCTATTAATCTTTGCCATTCTAACTGGTGTAAGGTGGTATCTCAATGTGGTTCTGATTTAAATTTCCCTGATGGATAATGATGATGAACATTTTTTCATGTGTCTGCTAGTTATTTATATATCTTCAATGGAGGAGTGTCTCTTTTTTTCTCTTGCCCTTTTTTTGACTTACCTGTTTTTGGTGTTGAATTTGAGAAGTTCTTTATATATCTTGGATATCAGCCCTTTGTCCATACTGTCATTTGTGAATATGATCTCCCATTCTGTGGGTTTCCTCTTTCTTTTTTTGACTGTTTCCTTTGCTGTGCAGAAACTTTTTATCTTGATGAAGCCCCAAAAGTTCATTTTAATTCTTGGTTCCCTTGTCTTGGAGATGTGTCTTGAAAGAAGTTGCTGTGGCTGATGTTGAAGAGGTTACTGCCTATGTTATCCTCTAGGATTTTGATGGACTTCTGTCTCACATTGAGGTCTTGCATCAATTTTGAGTTATCTTTGGGTACAGTGTAAGAGAATGGTCAAGTTTCATTCTTCTCTACATAGCTCTCCAATTTCCCAGCAGTGGCTTTTTTCCACTGGATATTTTTTCCTGCTTTGCTGAAGATTATTTGACCATAGCATTGAGAGTTCATGTATGTGTTCTCTACTCTGTTCCTTAGATCTATGTGTATGTTTTTGTGCCAGTACCATGCTGTCTTGATGATCACAGCTTTGTTATAATGCTTTAAATTCAGCAATGTGATGCCCCCAGCTATGCTTTTCTTTTTCAGCATTTCCTTGGTGATTCAGGAATTTTTCTGATTCCATACAAATTTTTGGATTGTTTGTTCCAGCACTTTGAAAAATGCCTTTGGCATTTTGATTAGGATAGCATTAAAATTATAGATTTCTCTGGGCAGCATAGACTTTTTTTAAATTTTTTTATTAATTTTTTTATTTTTTATAAACATATATTTTTATCCCCAGGGGTACAGGTCTGTGAATCACCAGGTTTACACACTTCACAGCACTCAAGCATAGACTTTTTAATGATGTATATTTTTCTGATCCATGAGCATGAAATTTTTTTCCATATTTTTGTGTCTTTAATTTCTTTCATGAGCATTCTATAGTTCTTCAAATATAGATCCTTACCTCTTTGGTTAGGTTTATTCAAAGGCATCCTATGTACTTTGGTGTAATTGTAAATAGAATCAAATCAATAATTTCCCTTTCAACAATTTCATTGTTAGTAAATAAGAAAGCAACTTATTTTGGTGCGTTAATTTTGTATACTGCCACATAACTAAATTGCTGTATGAGTTCTAGTAATTTGGGGTTGAAACTTTTGGGTTTTCCACATACAGTATCATGTCATCTGCTAAGAGAGAGAGTTTGACTTTCTTTTACCACTTTGAGTAGCTTTTATTTGTTTTTGTTGTCTGATTGCTGTTGCTAGGACTTCTAGTACTATGTTAAACAAGAGTAGCAAGAGTGAGCATCCTTTTTGTGTTCCTGATGTCTGTGGGAAGGCTCTCCGGTTTTCCCCATTGAGAAAAATATTCACTATGGGATTTCCATAGATGGGTTTTATGAAGTTGAGGAATGTTCCCTCTATCCCGATACCCTGAAGAGTTTTAATCAAGTAAGGATATTGTATTTGTCAAATGCTTTTTCTTCATCAATTGAGAGGACCATGTGGTTCTTCTCTCTTCTCTTATTGGTTTGTTCTATCACATCGACTAGTTTGTGAATGTTGAACTATGCATCCCATGGATAAATCCTATCTGGTCATGTTTGATAATCTTCTGAATGTACTGTTGGATCCTATTAGCTAGAATCTTTTTGAGGATCTTGGTATTCCTACTCATTGAGGATATTGCTCTGAAATTCTCCTTTTTGGTGGGATCTTATCCTGGTTTGGAGATCAAGGTGAGGCTGTCTTTATAGAAAGAGTCTGGAAGTTTTCCTTCTGTTTTTATTTCTTGAAACAGCTTCAGTATCATAGTATTTCTTCCTTGAATACTTGGTAGAATTCCTCAGGGAATCCATCAGTTCCTGGACTTTTATATTTTGGGAGGTTTTGGTCACTGCTTCAATCTCGTTACTAGATACTGGCCTATGCACATTGCCAATTTGTTCATGTTTCAGTCTCGGAAGTTTGCAGGTTTCCAGGAATGCATCCATTTCTTCTAGGTTGACTAACTTATTGGCATATAGCTGTTGATAATAATTTATGATGATTATTTTTATTTCCTTGGTATCATTCATGATCTTTCCCCTTTCATTTCTTGATTTGGGTCCTTTCTCTTTTCTTTTTCTTTTGAATTAGTCTGGCCAATGGTTTATCAATCTTAATTCTTCCAAAGAACCAACTTCTATTTTCATTGATGTGTTCTACTATATCTCTGGTTTCTAACTCATTGATCTCTGCTCTAATCTTAATTATGTCCCTTCTTGTGCATGTGATTGGCTTAATTTGTTGATTCTCCAATTCCTTAAGATGTAAAGAGAGTTTGTATATTTGGGATTTTTCAATTTTTTTGAATGAGGCTTGTATTTCCCCCTTTGCCATATCCCATAGGTTTTGGACCTATGTGTCTTCATTTTCATTGGTTTCCATGAATTGTTTACGTTCTTCTTAGATTTCCTGGTTGATCTAAACATTCGTGAGAAGGATGGTCTTTAGCTTCCAAGTGTTTGAACTTCTTCCAAAATTTTTCTTGTGGTTGTGTTCCAGTTTCAAAGCGTTGTGGTCTGAGAATATGCAGGGAATAATCTCAGTCATTTGGTATTGGTTGAGACCTGATTTGTGACTCAATATGTGGTCTATTCTGGAGAAAGTTCCATGTGTGCTTGAGAAGAATGAGTATTCTGCTGTTTTAGGGTAGAATGTTCTATCTATGCTCTATCTATCTATCTATGTTCTATCTATGAGGTTCATCTGGTCCAATCTGTCATTCAATGCTCTTGTTTCATTGCTGATTTTCTGTTTGGATGATGTGTATGTTGTTGAGAGTGGCATGTTAATATCCCCTCTTATTGCATATTCTTATTAATATGCCTCTATTTTTATTAATACTTGGCTTATGTAGTTGGGTGCTCCCATTTGGGGGCATAAATATTTACAGTTTTTTGATCTTCCTGTTGGACAGACTTTTTAAGAATGATGTAATGTCCTTCTGTACCTCTGACTATAGTTGTTAGCTTAAAATGTAATTTGTCTGATATGAGAATCACTACCCCAGTTTTCTTTTGAGACCCATTGGCATGAAAGATTGTTCCCCACACCTTCACTTTTAGTTTGAATGTATCTTTAGGTTCAAAATTAGTCTCTTGTTGACAGCATATGGATGGGTCCCATCTTTCTATCCAGTCTTCAACCTTGGGTCATTTTATGGGAGCATTTAGGCTGTTCACAATTAGAGTGATTATTGAAAGATAAGATTTTAATGTCATCATGTTACCTATGAAGTCCTTGTTTCTATAGATTGCCTCTGTATATTTCTGTTCTGTATCCATCTTGGGGTCTTTCTTCTTTTATAGAACCCCCCCTTAATATTTCTTGTAATTCCAGCTTTGTGGTTACATAATCTTTTAGACTTTCCTGGTCTTGGAGGCTCTTTATTTTTCCATTCTGATTCCATTCTGAATGTCAGCCTTGAGGGATAAAGTATTCTTGGCTGAATTTTCTTCTCAATTAGTGCCCTGAATATGTCTTTCCAAGGTTTCTGGCTTGCCAGGTTTCTGTGGACAGGTTTAATGTTATTCCTCCTTCCTCAGTACCTAAAGAATCTCTTCCCCCTAGCTTCCCCTGAGACTTACTATCTGAATTTATGATTCATGAATTTCATAATTATATGTCTGGAGATCTTTCTACCCTCATCGATCTCGGGGAGTGTCCTCTTTGCCTCTAAGACATGAACACTTGTACCATTCCCCAGATAAGGGGAGTTCTTAGCTAGGATTTGTTCAATTTGTATTTTGTATTTCTCTCTCTCTTTCTACCCCATCAGGGAGCCCAATAATTCTTACATGGGAACATTTCATGGCATCATTTATTTCTCTAATTCTGTTTCATGGCTTTTAACCTGTTTTTTCCAGGCCTCCTCCTGATCCTTCTTTTCTATCATTTTGTCTTCTAGATCACTAATTTAATCTTCTGCCTCATTTACCCTAGCTGTTAGAGTTTTTATATTAGATGGGATCTCATTGATAACATTTTTGAATTCTGTTAGATCAGCTCTCCCTTCTGCCCTTAGCAATGCTATGTTACCACTAATGTTTTTCTCTAACCTAAACATTATCTGGATAAGTGTTACCCTGAATTCTATTTCTGAGATCTTGCTTATATCCATATCCAGGAGCTCTGTGACAGAGGTTACAGTCTTTGAATTTTTCCTCTGTTGTGGGTTCTTTCTCCTAGTCATTCTGGTGAGAGGTGGTTGAGGGGATGTATAGATGAAAATATCAACCATGATCCAAGCAAGGTGCACCCTGCAAAGGTTTGGAGCAATCAGAAGTCACCAACAACAAGAAAGAAAGAAGAAAAATGAGGGAAAAAAAAACAGCCAAAATGAGCCCCAAGAGTAAGATTTATAAGGTACAAGAACAAACAAAAGACCAAAAAAAAAAAAAAAAAAAAAAAAAAAAAAAAAACAACAGTGAATACAAAAAAAAACATTTAAAAAGTAAAAAAACA
>NC_081562.1:144079138-144095884 GCF_022355385.1 Mustela nigripes
AAAAAAAAAAAAAAAAAAAAAAAAAAGAACCTAGCTCAGTGAATCCCAAGAATAACATTTATAATGTACAAGAACACAAACAAAAGAGTAAGATGGGAAGGTGATTATAATTCCTCCTTGTGGGTGAAGAACAGTATTTCAGTTCTTTCTGATGGTATCTTGTTATCTTTGTTAGAGGACTATACTCTCCAGAGATATTGGGAAGTTAAAACTGGTATTTATCTATAGGAGTAGTACTGAATAGAAGGAAAGGAATATGTTGAAGCTTATATCTATATATATTAAAAAAAGAAACAAAAGTATTTGCATGAAAAAGTTCAACTTTCTTTAAAAGTTCAACAAAAGTTACTATGGAATAAATATATTAATACAACTGTATTAAATATCTAGCTGAAATGGGAAGTATGTAAAAGAAAAAGTAAAAGAAAAGTATCATGAGAACAAATTTTAAAAGAGAGAGAAAGAAGTTGTATCTACAAAATATAGAGGCTGTGGGACAACACTGGGAGGTTAATATATTGTTTTCCTCTGATGTTGGAGTTTTTACAGTTTTATAGGAACCCTGTGGTGGTTGTCCTCTTGTTCTTTTGGCTTGTCTTCTGCGGGCGGGGCCTGCCATGTTGTTTTTCAGTCATTTCTGCTTAGGTTGAGTTGCTCTGACCCCAGCAAGGGTCTGGGCTCCCTGGAAACCAGTTTTTCAGGTTTTTGTTCTCCAAAGGTTTTGTTCTTTGGTGGCTTTTCACAGCTTTTCAGAAGGTCAGAGCAAAGCAAACTGCACCCAGATCTCCACCTCAAAGAGAAGCCACACTCTGCTCCTCTCTGAATGGCCCAGAACAGAGAGACTCCCCCTCTGCAAACTCCATTGAATACTGCAAACTCCCACAGGTGGTGCACCCTCACAGCCACCATCTCAGTGATTGCCTGAGGCCACCACTTTTCTCTGTACCCTCATGTCACCGAAACCACAAGCAATCCTGGCAACTGCCATTCCCAGCACTACTGACTAGGTGGACCCATGCTGGGTGTGCTCAGCTCCAGTGGAGGTGGAGGCAGTGGAATTGGCTGTGGTGGCCACAGACCCAGTGACTGCCAACTTGAGCCTGTGTTGGGCTCTCTCAGGCATGGGCAAGTACCAGCTTTAGCTGTCATGGCACATTATGCTTAGGTCCATACCTGAGGCTTCCAGGTCCCAGCAATTGTCCCTTAAGTCCCTTTATTCTGAGTGTTATTATTAATCCCTTCCTGTCATGCAGCCACCGATCTCTAAGCTAGTGCTGGTCACCAAGCACAGAGCATTTTGTCATTGGGATAACACTTGCTTCTGGTGGCCTCTTCCCCTTTCTGTTTATCCTCTGATATCAGTCTGTGCACTCCCAACTCCTCTGTACCTTACCACTGAGGATCCTCTGCTCTCATAGAGATCCAGAAGTGTATAATCTTACATCTCAAGCTGATTGCATGGGTGTTCAGGGTGCTCTGATAGATATCTCACTCACTTCATTGTACAGGGTGAAATAGGGTCTCCTACTCATCTGCCATCTTGCCCCATTTTCAGCACTAGGTGTTACATGCAAATAATAAAACCTGGAACTCTGCATCAAAAACTAATGTACTGTATAGTGAGTAACATGACAATTAAAGAAAAGAAAAGAAAATGAAAGGAAATAATAAAATAATAGCAATAATGTATTTGGTGATGATAGTCTATTAATGAAAGGGACTGGAAAAAGAAATTAGAATACTTTCTTATAAGATGTTCAAATTGGCCATAAATTGCTATACTGTTATATAAAAGTGCACTGGGTTAGTTGTACATGTATATTGCGAACTCTAGGGCAATCACTAAAAAAGGCAACATAAGGAACATAATTGATATACTAAGAATTGGTAGAAAATGGAAATATATATTATGCTAAATTATAGCAACAAAAGAAAGAAAAATAGAATGGTAACAAATAGAAAATAGTAACTATATCAATAATTACTTTAGCCATCAATGGTTTAAATATGCTAATTAGAAGAAAATGACAAGAATGGATGAAAAAACAAGACCCATCAATATGCTGTATACAATAAATCCACTTTATTTTTTTTTATTTTTTTTTTAAAGATTTTATTTATTTGTTAGAGAGAGAGAGAGATACAGAGAGCAAGCACAGGCAGACAGAGTGGCAGGTTAGAGGCAGAGGGAGAAGCAGGCTCCCTGCCGAGCAAGGAGCCCGATGTGGGACTCGATCCCAGAACGCTGGGATCATGACCTGAGCTGAAGGCAGCCGCTTAACCAACTGAGCCACCCAGGCGTCCCAATAAATCCACTTTAAAAATAAATACATAATAAGAGGGGATGGAATAGGAAGATCCTGAACTTACGTCCTTCCACAGACACACCAACTCTACTGCTACATAAGGGTCATTTCTCTGTCAAAAATATCTGAAAATTATATTAACTGCTTTTCACAACAAAGTATAGAACCACATTCAGATGGGTTTGAGAAACAGAGATACAATCTCATGAAAACAAAACAGCTTCTGTATGGGGATACACCATAGGGAAAGATATCCCCAGACATGTGTTTCTCCTGGAGGAGTATGGTTGGTGCTCCACATCTGTTGTCCCAGCCCCTGGGATCTGTACCAGGGAGATGAGCTCCAAAGACATCTGGCTTTGAAAAGTAGCAGGGCTCACATCTGAGGGTCCCGAAGAGCTATAGGAAACACTCATGGGGTCTTGTTAACTACTTTAATGTAGTCTTACTAATTCTGAGACCCAGTAAAAACAAGAGCAGTTTGAAAAGCACCTAAGCTAAATGCGAGGGAGATTCTTTTCCTGATATGTTGGTATCCACTGGAGGGGTAAAGGGTGATTGAAATGGCCCCAGAGACAGAGGCACTGGCAAATGCCATCATTGCACGTTCCCTCTAGCCTTCTAGCATAAGTCAGCAATTTCATACATGGTATCCTTCACCTGCCTTGCTGGGATAGATAGGGGGAAACAGTCGTGGAACTTCCTGAGGTTAGAGAGAACAGGCAGTTGAGCACTCCCTTACTCCCCATATGGAATGGGTGAATATGAAAAATGACAAGTTCTAGCTAAAGTCTGTAAACTCAGGCAGTTGTAACACTCCTTACCCTACTAGGGTGAGCTAGCCAGTAAGAATGGTTGCAACGTTCTTCCATTCCTACTGTAAATATGGCATGTGTATAAATAAGATACTCTTGTTCTGCATTGTGGAAGCCAGATTGCAATTGTAGTCAAAACATTTTTATACTTTCTTTTCTGAAACCGGTGAGTTTGCCCAACCCCCTACCTCTCCCCAACTGCCTTGCCAAAGTGAAGACATACATACAATATACATACATACAATTGTATACATACAATTGACATAGGGGTCACCTCTAGATTTCCTGGTCATGGTGGTCAAAAGCACTGGAGTTTCAGAGCTCCATGGGACTCTAATGATCAGAACACTAAATTTTGGCAAGCCACCACCCCTAGGAGGGCACAAAACACTGAAACACACACCCAGTCTTCCTGTGAAAAAAGGTCTATCTACTTAGACTGGAGTTTCAGCTTAAGAACATGCTTCTAGACACATCTAGAGAATAAGGAGGTCGTCCCAAGGAGCATAAGAAGAGAGACAATATCATTACTCACCATTAGCCTCACTACAGCATGACAAGACTCACCAGAAAGGAACTTATCATTCATCTGGAGCCCAAATTTTTTCAAATAATACCCAGGGGACACCTACAGAACTCCTGGAGTGCTGGCCATCATTGAATAGGATTGCAGCACCATAGAACTCTATATGTTTACATGTTTCAAAAGCTGTTCTCGATCTGGCTTCCAAACAGCTTAAAACTAGGTGCTAAGTGAAAATCCTCTCCTTGGATCACTGACAGATTTTGGCATACCCTCAACAGCAGGGACATATCAAGAATAAATCAGGTGGCTTTAAATCACAATGGTTCAAGAGAAAACTGAGAGCTAGAGCAAGGTTGAACAAGAATTAATCACCTACACAAGGCCACAACTTCAAGACTGAGAGAAGTGTCTCTTTTACTTATTGCATAGAAACAAACTCAGAGTTAAGAAAAATGAGGAAACAGAAATGTATGTTCCAAACAAAAGACTAAGACAAAACTTCAGAAAAGGGCCTTACTAATATAGAAATGTTATCTACCTGATAAAGAATTTGAAGTAATGATCTTAAAGATGCTCATCAAATTTGGGAGAAGGTGGCATGAGCACAATGCAAAATTCAAAAAATAAGTAGAAAATATGAGACAGCACCAAACAGAGGTCACAGAGTTTAAGGATACAATATCTGAGCTGAAAAATACACTAATAGGGTTCAACAGTAGAATTGATCAACAGATCAATTAACAGAAAGAGAAAATAGTGGGACTCACCCAGACAAAGCAGCAACTTTTTTTTAAAGCCCTATTAAAAGTGATAATTTATGGGACCTCTGGGACTATATTATTTGCATTATGAGGGTCACAGAAGGAGAAAAGAGAAAGAAGTACAGAAGACATTTAAAGAAATAATGGTCGAAAACTTTCCTAACCTACAGAAGGAAGCAGATATCCAGGTCCAAGAAATCCAGAGAGTTTCAACTAGGATGATCTCAAAGATAGCAACACCAAGGAAAACTGTATTTAAAATGACAAAAGTTAAAGCTAAAGAGAGAATCTTAAAAGCAACAGGAGAAAAATAAATTGTAACTTGCAAAAGAAACCCCATAAGGATATCCTATTTCTAAGCAAAATCTTTGCAACATAGAAGGGAGTGGAATGATATATTCAAGGTGCTGAAAGGAAACAAACAAAGAAACAAACTTCCCATCAGGAATATTGTACCCACCAGTTATTATTCAGAATTCAAAGAGTGATGAATTGTTTTCCAGACAAATAAAGCCAAAGGAGTTTATCATCACTAAACAAGACTTACAAGAAATATTAAAGGGACATCTTTAAGCTGAAAATAAATAGCACAAATTGGTTTCAAGAAAACATGGAAGTATAACTCCACTAGGAAATGTGTATATAGATGGATATATATATATATATATATATATATATATATATATATATATCTAGAGAGAGAGAGCATAGATGATAGGTAGGTAGATGATAGATGATGATAGGTAGATAGAAGCATGATAGATAAAATAAATAATAGACAAATATATGATAGATATATAGATTACTTATAAAACTATTAATAAGGTTAAAAACAAAAGTAGTAAAATTAATTTAATTTATAATAATTATTTAAGGGATATATAAAATGAAAATATGTAAAAAGTTATATAAAAACCATCAGAAACATAAAATAAATGGTGGTGATAAATATAAATGTACAGCTCTGGAATGGTTCAAATTTAAGATGCTATCAACTGAAAATAGACTGCAATATACATAAGATGATATAATTGAACCCCACAGTAACCTAAGACAAAAACTTACAGTAAATACCCAAAAGAAAATGAGAAAGAAATCTCAACATAACACTAAATAAAGTAATCAAGCCAAAAGGGAAGAGCAAAAGAAAAAAATAAAGGAACCAGGATGGAAATACAGTACTAGTTGGTAATAGTTAACAAAATGGTAGTAAGTACATACCTATCAATAATTACTTTAAATGTAAATAAACTAAATTCTTTAATAAAAAGATATAAAGTGGGGGTGCCTGGGTGGCTTGGTGGGTTAAGCCTCTGCCTTTGGTTTAGGTCATGATCTCGGGGTCCTGGGATCCAACCTCACATTGGGCTTTCTGTCAGTGCCCCAAAGTAAACACGCCATTAAGATGGCGGCTGGATGCGAGCCAGTAGGCAGAACTGAGGATTAAGGAAGTAGTCCAAAATGCCTCTTGTATCTGTGTGGCTGCAAGTGATTGGTTGTACAACTTTGGTATATATACACATGCGCGGGCTGTGAGAGGGGAGATCCCGACAGCTACCCAGAAATAAAGCTTGCTTCACTGAGGTCTCCTGGTCGTTCTTGCTGGTGAGAGCAAGTGGTGCCGAAACCCGGGAACCCTCGGAAACTGAGGAGTTCTCAGTGAACGCAACGATCTGGTAAGTGCGCACAAAATTTCAGATAAGAAAGTTCCTAAGTATAGGACGAGAAGTAAGAAAGTTCCTAAGTATAGGACAAGAAATAAAAAGGTTCCTAGGCATAGGACGAGAAATAATGGGATCAAAGTTTACTAAGATGGAGGGATTACTGACGGAAGTGCTTAAGGCTAACAGCACTCCACTAAAAACGAAAGCAGCTCGGCAGTTCTTGAAAAAGGTTGAGGAACTATGTCCTTGCTTTGAAGAGGAAGGACTTCTTAATATTCCTCAATGGGAACATTTTGGGGAAGAACTACATAAGCGGGACCGAGAAGAGCCACTGCCGCTAGGTATGATGGCTATTTGGAAGCTAGTACGCTCCTGTTTAGACTCTAACCATAAAATGGTTAAAAATGTTATCAAGGAAGGTGTTGAGGTGATGGAGCAGGTCAGAGAACCCTCTAAGGCAGGATCTAGCAGAGGGGGAGAAAGTTCAGAGATGAGCTCCTCTGAAGATGAGCTTGGAGAAGCCATGATGTACTTAAAATTAAAAGAGGAAGTCCCTAACAAACCTTTAAAGGGAAGGACATACAAAGAAGCCGGGAAAAAATATGACTCCCTAGCGCCCTCTGTCAGAAGGTCAAGAATTCCTACCCCTGAATATAGGCCTATAGCACCACCTGCAGAATGGCCGCCACCATATAACACTTCATGCTCCCGAGGGGCATGCGGTTGTCCAGAATGTAGAAATGCAGGATGGAGGGACATTACGGACTTTACTAAACCCTCCCCTCTTGCATACCCAGTGTTAGAAGATCAAAATCAACAGAGGTTTCATCAACCACTAGACTTCAAACTTATTAAACAGTTTAAGGCAGCAGTCACTACTTATGGGCCACAGGCTGCTTATACACTTTTACTTTTGGAAGCAGTCGGTAGCATGAACCTTACCCCAGACGATTGGACTAACATGGCAAAAGCAACTCTGTCTGGTGGACAATACTTGATATGGAAAACTGCTTGGCAAGAGTGTAGCTCAAAAACTGCCCGGTGTAACGCCGTGTCAGGGAATCCCCACTGGAATATTGACATGCTTATGGGAGGAGGTCAATTTGTGGGACAAAACAATCAGATTGAGTACCCCCCAGGGGTGTATGTACAGATAGCAGCTGCAGCCACTAGGGCTTGGAAGACCATACAGGGTTCTGGCGATTTGCAGGGACAACTTTCCAAGGTGTTGCAGGGGCCTAATGAACCCTATGCTGACTTTGTAGATCGTCTGCTCCAAGTAGCAAGGCACATATTTGGGGATGTGGACCAAGCAATGTCCCTTGTTAAACAATTAGCCTATGAACAAGCAAATAAATGGTGTAGAGAGGCTATCCACCCTTGGAAGTCTAAGGACCTGACTACGTATATCAAAGTGTGTCGAGACATCACTGATACAGTTGTTCAGGGCCAAGTTATGGCAGCAGCAGTAGCCCAAGGGATAAGAAGTTTCAATGGAGGAACCAGGAGTTCTTCCAAGGCTTGTTTCCTTTGTGGAAAGGACGGTCATCTTAAGAGGGATTGTCCAGAGGGTAAAGGATTTCCTAGACCAGTCAAGTCCGCACCTGGGTTGTGCCCTCATTGCCGTAAAGGGAATCATTGGGCTAATGAATGTAGGTCCCAGAAAGATATTCAAGGAAATCCCCTGCCACCGAATAACTGGATTCAATCCAATGACTCAAAAAACGGGAAGCAGGGTCCCGCGCCCCGGGGCCTGACACAAATTTATGGGGTGCTAACACAAATGCCCAGGACATGGTATCCTCCCTCAGAGAAAGGCGCGCAACCTCTGGATCAGCAGGGCTCGATATCAGAGCAGCCACCCGAATGGTCCTAACACCAGAGATGGGCATTCAAGCATTAGCCTCCAATCTAAGAGGGGGCCCCCCTCATGGTACTGTAGTTTTATTACTTGGCCGAAGTTCCACTTATCTCAAAGGTCTGATAGTTCACCCTGGGGTAATAGATTCAGATTATGAGGGAGAGATCAAGATACTGGTGTCTCCCCAAGGGGAGTTACTGCAATTAGCCCTGGAGATGGGATAGCTCAACTTCTCATACTCCCTAGCCATCATGAAGCCTTTCCCACTAAAGGAAAAGAAAGAGGTACGGGAGGTTTGGGGTCTACAGGAGTTGACCTAACATGCCTGACCCTGGATATGACTGATAGGCCCATAATTACTCTCAAGGTGCAAGGAAGAAAATTTTTAGGGTTACTGGATACAGGCGCCGATACAAGCATCATCAGCCAACAAGAGTGGCCTCCAAGATGGCCCCTAACACAAATCCTATAAATCCTGTAAATCCTAAACACAAAACAAACACTCAGGGGTTTAGGAATCGCTCAAAGTCCTGATCAAAGCCCAGCTACCCTTGAGTGGGAGGATGACGAAGGCCATAGGGGAACTTTTCAGCCCCATGTCTGCAATATTCCTATTTCCCTCTGCGGATGGCACGTGAATTCTAATACCTTAAGGTATAGATTCCATATCACCAAAGAACAGGTAAGAGATATAATGTGGGAATTGTGCCACATTACTCCCTCAGCCTTCCTTGGGGGTAAATCCCAAAGGCCTTCAAGCTAATCACCTGTGACAAATGGATGTCACACATTTACCTGAATTCGGGCAACAAAAGTACGTACATATATCAGTGGGCACTTATTCGGGTATCATAATGGCTACTCCCCTCACGGTGGAGAATTCAAAACAAGTCATCACACACTGCCTATGATGCTTCACAGATTGGGGTATCCCAAAACAAATAAATACAGATAATGGACCTGCATATACATCAAAATCTATCCATCAATTCCTGAGTCAATTTGATATAGTCCATACTACAGGTATACCCTACAATCCACAAGGTCAAGGAATAAATGAACACGCCAATGGCACCTTCAAACGATGCTTAAAAAAGATAAGAAAAGGGGGAATAGAGGATGACTACAAGTCACCCCATGATCTTACATCTCTCACCCTTTACATTTTAATTTTTTTGTCCTTGGACCATAATGGTACATCTACAGCGGACAGGCATGCGGCGGTTACCGAAAGCACTCTAGCCCAGGCCAAGTGGAAGGATATACTCACAGGCCAATGGAGAGGCCCTGACCCAGTCTTAAGATGGCACAGAGGTTCTGTTTGTCTTTTTCCACAGGATGCCCAAGTGCCTATCTGGGTCCTGGAGCGACTGATTAGAAGAATCGATCAACATGGCCTGCCCCGTCTTGATGCTCAGCCTGATAGCAATCCTGGTGACACCAGCATCCCTTCAACAGATGCACCAACCTACTTTTATTCCCATGCCCATTTCTGTAAATCCTAATGATTTGCCTGTATTGCTCTCAAGACATAAAAGAGACTTTGGGATCACTGCAGCTATTATTGCGGCTGTAGCGGCCTCCGCAGCTGCAGCAACTGCAGCGGCTGTAGCTCTCACCACGTCTGTACAGACTGCCTCCACTCTTAATAACCTAACTACCGGAGTTGCAGAAGCCCTCACCACACAAGAACTAATTAATGGCCACCATCAAGCCGGCATTATGATCATCAATCAGCGAGTAGATCTAATCCAGGAACAAGTGGACATTCTCCAGAAACTATTGACGACCAGATGCATCCAATCACTTTCTGGACTTTGCATAACCTCCATGGCCTATAATAACCTTTCTATTGCCGCTAATCTGTCGAAAGAGTTAAGCAGACACCTAAATGGGACATGGTCCAATCAATATTATAATTTGACAAGATTGTTAAGACAACAAATATTCACTATTAATGCAACTAAGATTGACATAGCTCCATTATCGAATTGGGTACCAATCACTCTCGTTTGCTAAAGAGTGGGCCGGTATGGGTGCACTATTAATTGGACTACTCCTGAGCTTGATCCTTATGTTCCGCTGTTTTGCATCATTACGTAAACAACAACGTAGACAACAGTTGGCGCTACTACAAGCTTGCATGGCACTGGAAGCTGGTACATTTCCCCAAATCTGGCTGGCAGCGCTAGATCAGTAGTCAATGACGGGTAAGATTGGCTGCATGCACATAGCAACCTAAGCCAGGAGTTCTCCAACCAGGGGGAATTATCCGATGACGGGTAAGCATGTCCATGACAGCTGACAACCTAAGACAGGCACGATCTCCTGCCTTGCATGCCTAATATAAAAGAAAAGGGGGAGATGTTGGTGCCCGAAAGTAAACACGCCATTAAGATGGCGGCTGGATGTGAGCCAATAGGCAGAACTGAGGATTAAGGAAGTAGTCCAAAATGCCTCTTGTATCTATGTGGCTGCAAGTGATTGGTTGTACAACTTTGGTATATATACACATGCGCGGGCTGTGATAGGGGAGTTCCCAACAGCTACCCAGAAATAAAGCTTGCTTCACTGAGGTCTCCTGGTCGTTCTTGCTGGCGAGAGCGACAGCTTTCTGCTCAGCAGGGAGCCTGCTTCCCCCTCTCTCTCTGCCTGCCTCTCTGCCTATTTGTGATCTCTCTCTCTGTCAAATAAATAAATAAATTTTTTAAAAAATATATAAAGTGGATAAATGTGTTAAAAAAAAAAAAAAAGCAAGACACATCTAAATACTACCTGTAAGACTTTCACTTCAGAAGTAAAGATACATGCACACAGAAAGTAAAGGGAGGGAAAAATGTATTTTATGTAAATAGAAACAAAAGAAAGTTAGTGTAGCTATATTCATAGCAGGGAAAATAGATTTTAAAATAAACATTGTAATAGAAGTCACAGAAGGGCACTAAATAATGATAAAAGTGTCAATCAAGTAAGAATATATAATATTTATGCATTATATGAATGCATCATGGGGCCATTAATATAAAAGGCAAATATTAAAGACCTAAAGGGAGAAATAAACAGCAATACAATAATAGTAGGGAGTTTGCACACCCTACTTGCATATATATAAATAGATCATCCAAACAAAAAGTCAATAAAGATACATTGGCTTTGACAACACACTATATATTTATGCAAAGTATTCTATCCATAAACAGCAGAATACAGATTCTTCCCAAGTGCAGAAGAAACATTTTCCAAGACAGATCATATTAGACCACAAAACAAGACTTAATAAAGTCAAGATTGATAGCATATCAAGCATCTTTTCTGATAATAATAACATGAAACTAAAAATCAATTACAAAAAGAAAAGTGGAAAAACTACAAATACATGGAGAGTAAACATCATGTTACTGAACAAGCATTCAGTCATGGAAGAAAACAAATGAGAAAATTTTTTAAATATCTTGGGACAGTTGAAAATAAAAATACAACATGCCAAGATATATGCTACATAGCAAAAGCAGTTTCTAAGAAATACAGGCCTACCTGAAGAATGAAGAGACATTTCTAATAAACAATTTAATTTCACTTCTAAAGGAACTGGAAAAAGAAGAACAAAGAACAAAATTAGTAGAAAGAAAGAAATAATTAAGATCATAGTGCAAACAAATGAAATAGAGAGTAAAATGATAATAGAAAAGATGAAGGAGACTCAGAGCTGGTTCTTTGAAAAGATAAACAAAATTGACAAAATTTTAGCCAGTTTCACCAAGTGAGAGAGAAAGAGAGAGAGAGAGGATTCAAAATCAGAAGTCTTGAATGAAAAGAAGTACAACATATTGAACAATTTTGAAGGAATGGGTGAATATCTAGAAATTTACAATTTTCCCAGACTGATTCAGAACAAGTAGAAAATTTAAATAGCCCAATTACTAGTATGGAGATTGAATCAATAATCAAAACACTCATTCAAACAATAATACAGGAGCAGATATCTTTAATAAGGAATTACACCAATTCTTTAAGTATTTAAGACATAAACTTCTCAAACTTTTCCAAAAACACTGAAAGGAGATAAAGGTTCCAAACTCATCTGTGAGCCCTACACTTCCCTGATACCAAAACTTGACAAGGATACCACACAGACAGGCACACATATATACATACACACAAAATTACAAACCAATATCCCTGATGAACACTGACATAAAACTCCCAACGATATATTAGTCAACTAAATTCAACAATACATTAAAAGAAGCATATAGTATGTCCAAGTAGGATTTATTCCAGGGATGCAAATATTGATCAATATCTGCAGATCAATCCACATGATACACTACATTAAAAAATGAAGGACAAAAATAATAATCATTTCAGTAGATGCAGATAAAGCACTTGACAAAATTCAACATCTATTTATAATTTGTTATAGAGAAAGAGAAAACACAAAGGCAAGGAGAGTGGCAGGCAGAGGGAAAAGCAGCTTCCCCCCTGAGTTAGGAGCCCAATGCGAGACTCGATCTGGGACCCTGGGATCATGACCTGAGCAGAAGGCAGACCGTTAATGGACCAAGCCACCCAGATGTCCTTGCTCCATAATTTGTAGAGTGCAGATCCTTTACCTCTTTGGTTAGGTTTTTTCCCTCGGTATCTTATGCGTTTTGGTGCAGTTGTAAATGGGATCAATTATGATTCCTTAATTTCTCTGTCTTCTTTCTCATTGTTAGTGTATAAAAATGCAACGGTTTCCTGTACGGTGATTTTGTATGCAAATTCTCCCCTGATGGCCCAGTAATTGTTTATCTCTCCTGTGTTCAGCTTCTTTTTCTCAATAATTTTATCTTCTATATCACTTATTTTCTCTCCTGCCTCATTTATCCTAGCAGTAGGAGCTTCCATTGTTGATTGCATCTCAGCAATATCCTTTTTTATTTCAACCTGATTATATCTCACTTGTTTTATTTCTCCAGAAAGGGATTCTCTAGTGTTTCATTTGCTTTTCTCAAGCCCAGCTTGAAAATAATAGTAATATATATTATATAATATATAGTAATATATATTATTATAAAATTAATTTTTTTTAATTTTATCTCTAAGATTTTACCAATATCCGTATTTATTCATTCTCTGCCACCTTTTACTGTCTCTTGTTCTTTTTTCTGGGAATTTTTCTTTCTGGTCATTTTCTCTAGAGAAGAATAAATGAACAAGAGAACAAATAAAAAATAAAATAAAAATATATAAATATATAAATACCAACCTCAAGCCCGGGGAAATATACAAAGCCAAAAAAAAAAAAAGGTTAGGGGACAAGAGAAGAAAATCAAACAGGTAGACAGAACAAGGGTGATACACTTGGTCTGGGGTGTATTTTAGTTTGTTTGTTAGAAGACATATCCCAAACTTGTAAAGAAAGGAAATATATATATATATTTATATATAATATATATATATATATATATAAAATATATCTATGTATATAAAAATAGAATACGGTGTAAGAAAGGCTAAAACAAAGATTATATCTATAAAAAACAAATGTAAAAATGAAAATTTTAAAATTTAAAAATGAAAAATTTAAAAAGACTTAAAGTGTTGACAAAATAAGGAACTAGTTCGAAAGGGAAAAAAAGAAAATTTTAAACTGAAAGACAAAATAACCATGAGAAAAACCTCAAATTATCTATGCTATTTTTTTCTAGCACTGAAGTTTTTCAGTTCTTTGTGATACATAAACATTTTATTAGCTTGGTGTTACTGATAATCTTCTGGGGGTCTGCTACAATGAATCTCAGGTGTCTTTGCTTGGGCAGAGTTTCTCTTCCCTCACAGGAGGCCAGACTCAGTGTAAACTCCTTCCACACCTCCTACCTTGCAAAAAGTGATCACTTTTCTATTTGCACAGTTGCAACAATTCTTTTCTTAGGTCTTAGGTTGAATTCATAGGTGTTCAGAATTATTGGATAGATATCTAGCTGAATCCAGGGACCAGATGAAACAAGGTCCCATACTCTTCCTCCATCTTCCAATAGAAATCTGTTGCATTTTTATACACTAACAAATTATCAGAAAGATTAAAAATAATTCAATTTACAGTTGCATCAAAAAGAATAAAATAATTTGGCATAAGTTTAACCAAGGTGGCAAAAAAAACTGTATTTGATTTTATTTTTAAATTTTTTTAAATTTATTTAGTTGACAGAGATCACAAGTAGGCAGAGAGGTAGGCAGAGAGAGAGGGGAAGAAGCAGGCTCCCTGCTGAGCAGAGAACACAATGCTGGGCTCAATCCCAGGACTCTGGGATCATGACCTGAGCCAAAGGCAGAGGCCTTAACCCACTGAGCCACCCAGGCTCCCTGAAAGAACTGTATTTAAAAAATGAGAAGACAGTCGCCCAGCTAGCTCAGTTGGTAGAGCATGAGACTCTTAAAAATGAGAAAGCAATTGATGAAAAGAGACAAATAAGTGGAAAAATATTCCATGTTCATGTATTTGCAGAAATAATGTTTTCAAAATGTACATACTCAAATCAACCTACAAATTTAATTTAATTCCTCTCAAAGTTCTAATGATATATGTATATGTATATATATATATATATATATGGATATGGATATGGATATATATATGTATATATCCATATATCATATATATATATATATATATATATATATATCCATATATATATTCTGGTTCTGATACAGAACCAGAACAAATGGTTCTGTAATTTATTTGAAACCACAGGAGACCTGGAATAACCAAAAGAATTTTGAAAGAGAACATACATAGCTGAATGTATTACACTCCCTTATTTCAAATTATACTACAAAGGTATACTAATCAAAACTTTATGGTATTTGTCCAAAAACATACAGATCAATAGAACAAAATAGAGAACCCAGGAATAAATCCACAAACATATGGTCTGCTAATTTATGACAAAATAGTCAAGTACATATAGTGGGGAAATTGGTCTTTTTAATCAATTTTGGTCATTAAACTGGACAGCTACATGCAAGGTAATCAAGCCATATACAAAACCAGTTCAAAATGGATTAAATACTTGAATGTGAGACCTGAAACCATATACTTTAAGCAGAATACATAGGCAATAATTCCCTTGATGTTAGTCTTAGTGATGTTTTTATATCTTACTCCAAATGTAAGGGAAACAAAAGCAAAAATAAACAAATGGAACTACATCAAATTAAAGGCTTCTTCACAGCTTAAGAAACCATCAAAAAAAAAAAAACAAAAAGACAGTCTAGTGAATGAAATTCACTATTTTTCTAGTGAATTAATAAACAAAAAGACAGTCTAGTGAATGAAAATTTATTTTCAGATCAAATATCCTATTAGAGGTTAATTTCCAAAATGTGTGAAGAACTTATACATGGGGAGTCCTGGGTAGCTCAGTCAGTTAAGCCTCCAACTCTTGGTTTTAGCTCAGGTCATGCTCTTAGGATCCTGGGATCAATTGTTATGTTGGGCTCTGAACTCAGCAAGGAATCTGACTCTCTGCCTCTCTCCCTGCTCATGTACTTTCTTTCTAAAATAAATAAATAAATTTAAAAAAGAAAGAACTTATACAATTTACAACACAATTCTAAATACCAAATAAAGAGAAGACAAAAATACATTAAAATATTTGAACTAAGTGAAAATAGAATTAAAACATTAAAATTTGTGGGATACAGATTAGGACTTAAAAAATTTATAGCATTAGATAGATATATTAGAAAATGTCTTTTAGACATAATAGTCTAAGTTCCACTTTACAATATTAGAAAAATAAGAGAAAATAACATCAAAAGTAGTAACAGAAGAAACGAAAATTAGAGCAGATATTCATGTGTTTGAAAGCAGGAAAACAAAGAAAATCAATAAAACCAAAAGCTGGTTCTTTGAGAAGATCAATAAAATTGAAAAACATCTAGTCAAACTAACCAAAATAAAAAGACAAAGCAAAAATCTTACCATTACCATAAATGAAATAAGTTTCGTGACCAGTGATTCTGTGAACACTAAAAGGAAAATAAAGGAGCAAATTTGATAACACAGATGAAATGGATTAATTCCATGAAATACACAAAATTCTAAAACTCACACAAGGAAAACTAAGTAACCTGAATAGTCTTCTACCTATAAAAGGAATTGAATTAGTAAATAGTAAACTTCCAAAAAAAGAACTTTCCAGGCCCAGTGGTGAATTCTATCAAACATTTAAAGACAAAAACTATACCAATTTCCCACAGTCTCTAAGAAAATGGAAACACAGAGAACATCTCCTAACTTATTCCTGAAATAAGCATTACCCTGACAAAAAACCAATAGAGACATTGCAAATTTAAAATCTCCAGATTCAGGTGAGGATCGGGGCAGGGGCGCTGCCCGCCTCGCCGGGGTGTGGCCCAGGGCGCTGAGAAGTGGACAGCTAGCAGCCGCCGGCGCCTGGAACACCGCGCGAGCCCCGACAGCCGACGGGGGGCTTCCCCGGGCGCCAGATTAACAGCCATCCAAGGAATGGGAACAGAGGCCTGACTCAGTGTGGTCCCTGGAGTGAACCAAAGGCAATGGTGAAGCTCTCCACCAGGTCTATGATGCCGAGGCTTTAGGGGGTTGGAAGGAGCCTGAGTTACTGAATCACTGAATGGAGGAAAACCACCTGCAAACTAGGCCCAGCTTCACTGGAACAGTTATGTAGGAGTCAAGATGGCGGAGAAGTAGCAAGCTGAGACTGCTTCAGCTAGCCGGAGATCAGCTAGATAGCTTATCTAAAGATTGCAAACACCTGAAAATCCATCGGCAGATCGAAGAGAAG
>NC_081562.1:144100884-144128429 GCF_022355385.1 Mustela nigripes
AAAAGATGGAAGACCATACCATGCTCTTGGATCGGAAGAATAAACATTGTTAAAATGTCTATACTGCCTAGAGCAATCTATACTTTTAATGACATTCTGATCAAAATTCCACAGGTATTTTTCAGAGAGGTGGAGCAAATAATCCTAAAATTTGTATGGAATCAGAAGAGACCCGAAATTCCTAAGGAAATGTTGAAAAACAAAAATAAAACTGGCGGCATCACGTTACCTGATTTCAAGCTTTATTACAAAGCTGTGATCACCAAGACAGCATGGTACTGGCATAAAAACAGATACAGAGACCAGTGGAAAAGAGTAGAGAGTTCAGATATGGATCCTCATCTCTATGGTCAATTAATCTTCGACAAAACAGGAAAAAATATACAGTGGAAAAAAGACAGCCTCTTCAATAAATTGTGCTGGGAAAATTGGACAGCTATATGTATAAGAATGAAATTCGACCATTTTCTTACACCATACACAAGGATGGATAAAAGAACTCAATGTGAGAAAAGAATCCATCAGAATCCTAAAGGAGAACATTGGCAGTAACCTCTTTGATAGCTGCCACAGCAACTTTCAAGATATGTCCCCAAAGGCAAAGGAAACAAAAGCAAAAATGAACTTTTGGGACTTCATCAAGATCAAAAGCAAAAAAACAAAGAGGAAATCCACGGAATGGGAGAAGATATTTGCAAGTGACAGTACAGACAAAAGGTTGATATCCAGGATCTATAATGAACTCCTCAAACTCAACACACACAAGACATAATTATATCAAAAAATGGGCAGAAGATATGAACAGACACTTCTCCAATGAAGACCTACAAATGGCTATCAGACATATGAAAAACTGTTCATCATCACTAGCCATCAGGGAGAATAAAATTAAAACCACATTGAAAAACCACCTTACACCAGTTAGAATGGCCAAAATTAGCAAGACAGGAAACAACATGTGTTGGAGAGGATGTGGAGAAAGGGGAACCCTCTTACACTGTTGGTGGGAATGCAAGTTGGTGTGGCCAGTTTGGAGAACAGTGTGGAGATTCCTCTAGAAATTAAAAATAGAGCTTCCCTTTGACCCTGCAATTGCACTCCTGGGTATTCACCCAAACGGTACAGATGTAGTGAAAAGAAGGGCCATCTGTACCCCAATGTTTATAGCAGCAATGGCCACAGTCGCCAAACCGTGGAAAGAACAAAGATGCCCTTCAACGGACGAATGGAGAAGGAAGATGTGGTTCACATATACTATGGAGTATTATGCCTCCATCAGAAAGGATGAATACCCAACTTTCGTAGCAACATGGATGGGACTGGAAGAGGTTATGCTGAGTGAAATAAGTCAAGCAGAGAGAGTCAATGATCATATGGTTTCACTTATTTGTGGAGCATAACAAATAACATGGAGGACATGGGGAAATGGAGAGGAGAATGGAGTTGAAAGAAATTGGAAGGGGAAGTGAACTGTGAGAGACTATGGACTCTGGAAAACAATCTGAAGATTTTGAAGGGGCGGTGGGGTGGGGGAACCAGGTGGTGGGTATTGGAGAGGGCACAGATTGCATGGAGCACTGGATAAGGTGCAAAAACAATGAATACTGTTACGCTGAAAAGAAATTAAAAAATAGTACCATACTGACTCCAACAAAGCATAAAAAAATATGTACATCACAACCAACTGGAATTCATTCCAGGTATCTAAGGCTCATTGAACATCAGAAAATAAATCAAGTTAACCCACCAAATAACCAGGCTAAGAAAGAAAAATGACATGATTACATCAATCGATGAAGAATAAGTTTTTGACAAAATCTGATCATGAATTTTAAAATATCAGCAGACTAGATAATATAGGAGATTTTCCTTAATGTGATAAAGAGCATTTATAATAACACTAAAACTAATCATCTTATTTTTTAGTGAGAAATTGGGTATTTTCCCCTAGGATCAAAGGCAAAGAAGCATTTTTTTTTTTCTTTCACTGTTTGTAAAATGGTGGTGTAATTTTGGAAGACAAATTAACAATTTCTTATAAAGCTAAGGTTTTATCATACAATATAACAATTGTGTCCTTGGTATTTATTCACCTTATCTGAAAATTGTGTTCTCAATTAAAACCTGTATGTGAATATATACATATAACAGCTTTATCAGAAATTGCCAGAACTGGAAGAAACTGGATGTTCTACAATAGATGAATAGATAAACATTGATACATCCATAAAATGAAATACTCTTAAGTTATAAGTGATATTAAATTTCAAGGGTTTAGTGAAGTGGTTTAATAAAGGACAGGGAATTATTTGGATCATTGAAAAATTCTGTGTGATACTGTAATTGTGAAAAATGATACTAAACCTTTATTTAAAAAGCAAATAACTGGGGCACCTGGGTGGTTCAGTGGTTTAAGTGTCTGCCTTTGGCTCAGGTCATGACCTCAGGGTCCTGGAATCGAGCCCCGCATCAGGCTCTCTGCTCAGCAGGGAGCCTGCTTCCCCCCTCTCTCTCTCTGCCTGCCTCTCTACCTACTTGTGATCTCTCTCTCTCTGTCAAATAAAAAAAAAAGCAAATAACTGGGGGTAACAAGATTGTGGGGAAGTAGGAAGAGGCGCCTTTTAAGCCTGTACCCCAAAGTGAGCTGATTACCTACCAAAGAACTCCATTCACCCATGAAATCAGCCTGAGATCAGCATTATACACGTCTGGATCTCTACAGGGGCAGAAGACGCTAGTGGGCAGGTAAAGCAGAGTGGGAACGGCGGACTGATATCAGAAGATAAACAAAAGGGGGAGGGACCCACCGAAGGCGACCAGTTGGAAAGTAATACCCCAATACAAGCGGGAGTGCCCTTCGTCTGGGGACCAGCATTAACTTGGAGACTGGTTGAAAGCACTCCAAAAGAGCAAAGGATCATGGGGGGAAATTGTGGGAATCAGGGCGGCTAGGGACAGGGGCTTAAGTCCCCAGTCCCAGGACAGCCTCCCCAGCACTGAGGCAAAGAGAGTGCAGTGGAGGAAGCATGTCTTGGTCCCTAAGCCACCAGCGCGCCCGAGAATGCGTGGGTTCTAGCTCCTGTGAGGGGATGGGAGCCACGCTGCGCGGCAGAACACGCGAGCCCTACTACAAAGCCTGAGATACACGTGCACGTCCCTCATGCTCCTCTGAGAAAGGTACATAGGCCCAGCCCGCGCTCTTTGACCCATGCCATTATTTCAGAGCCTAAGCCGCTCGCCCCAAACTCTCCCCTGACAGAGGTGCACAAAAGCCCAGCCTGGTGCTTTCAGACCTGTGTCCCATTGTCAGTGCCTGAGATGCGCACACAACCCATAGCCACCCCTGAAAGAGGTGCATGCAAGCCAGGCACTCCCAGCCTGGGCCAGCTGGAAAACCTCAGTGTGCAATTGTTTTGTGGAACCTCTCTGGTGGTCAGGAGCTCCCAGACAGCCACTACTGCCTTGGATTTGGGTACAAGCAAAAGATCCTGCGTCCCCAGGGTCTGCAACTTGGAACCTGCTCTGCCCGCAGCCAAGGGGGAACTTATTTAGGTTCTGCAGCCAGACTGAGGCTTCTCTCTGAGAGGGAGATCAGGGTGCGGTTTGTTTTCCTCTAAAACTACAAAAGCCATCAAAAGCGGTCAAGGTGAGAGAAAAAAAAAGTGAACAAACCTAAAAACCGACAGACAACAAAAGCCTGAAAAAAAACCAGTTTACTCAGAGCCCACCCCCTTGAGGGGGGTGGGAGGACTTAACACGTGGTAGGCCCCTCCCCCAGAAAACAAACCAAAAAAATTTTTTAAAAAAAGGAGGAAAAATAAAAGGACTACAAGAGAACAACCAGTACTTCATAGGAAAACTTTTATTTTTCACTCGTTCCCACTATTCTGGTTCATTTTTTTTTACACATAGGTAATTTTTTTAACCTATTTACCATCACAGCGAGCAGTACAGTACATCAAATTCCATAATACCCTACTAACCTGAACTTTTTGATACATGCACCTATGTTTTTCTTCTGCATTTTTATTTTTTGAATTCCTTTTTTTAAAATTTTAGTTTAGTTTAGTCTAGTTTATTCCTTTTTATTTTTATCCTGTAGTATTCATATAGAGTTAAACTTCAAAGTAATCCCCTTTCCCCAATCAATACTATCCCTATAGGTAAACCAATTTTTAATCCCCTTTATCTTAGGAAAGTTGAGTCCTTTAACAAAGATATCAAGATACATCCAGGAAGAATCAAAACAAATTTCCACTCACACACTGAGAATTTATAACCACTCTCCCATCTTCTTCTTTCACCAGTGTTTCTGTGTTTTTGTGTTTGTCCTGATAGCATATAAATCTTACACTTGGGGTTCTTTTTGACGAGGTTCTTCCTTTATTTGCATATATATATTTTTTTTTCTTTTGTCATGTACTTGTATCAGTCTTTTTCTTTGTCTCTTTTTGTTTGTCTAATTCATAAATCTTACCTTGGGGCCCATCTGGGCTGAACCTTCTTTTTAATCTTCCCTTTCGTTCTTGTCTTTCTCTCTCTCTCTTTTTTCTTTCTTTTCTTTTTCTTTTCTTTTGTTTCTCGTTTGGGTGGGGAATCCTGATTGCTCAGAAGTGTTCCAGGGTGCACCTTGACTGCACCACAGTTGATACATCCAGCTACGTCTGTTCAGTCATCTCCCACCAAAATGAGTAGGAGGAGGAATGCCCAACAGAAGAAAAATACAGAGGATGGACCTTCTGCAACAGAGCTAATGGCTATAAACATAGACAATATGTTGGAAAGAGAATTCAGGCTAACAATTATCCAGGCAATAGCTAGGTTGGAGAAAGCCATGGATGATCAAACGGAATTGATTAAGGCCGAACTTAAAACGACCAGACAGGATGTTCACAATGTTAGGGTGGAGCTTAAAGCTACCAGGGAGGAGGTTCACAATGCTCTCAATGAGTTCCAATCTAATTTAAACTCTCTCAAAGCTAGGATAACTGAGACAGAAGATAGAATTAGTGATCTAGAGGGCAAACATATAGAGAGAAAGTATCAGGAGGAAGCTTGGAACAAACAGTTTAGAAACCATGAAAACAGAATCGGGAAAATAAATGATGCCATGAAGCATTCCAACATCAGAATTATTGGAATCCCTGAAGGGGAGGAGAAAGAAAGAAGTCTAGAATATATAGTGGAACAAATCCTTCATGAAAATTTTCCCAATCTCATGAATGGAAACAGCATTCACGTACTAGAGGCTGAATGGTCGCCACCCAAGATTATACATTCCAAAAAAAAAAAAAAAAAAAAAAACAAAAAACAAAAAAAAACATCACAACACCAGATAGTCAAATTGAGGATTTATAATTGTAGGTGTAATCTCGTGAAAGCTACCGGGGCAAAGAGGCTCCTTACTTACAGAGGGAAGCCCATCAGAATAACGTCACACCTGTCCACAGAGACCTGGCAAGCCAGAAAAGGCTGGCAAGATATATTCAGGGCACTAATAGAGAAAAACACGCAGCCAAGAATACTTTATCCAGCAAGACTGACATTCAAAATGGATGGAGAGATAAAGAGTTTCCAAGACCGGCAAGATTTAAAAGACTATGGAACCACCAAGCCGAAACTGCAGGAAATATTAAGGGGGGGTTCTATAAAAGAGGAAAAATCCTAAGAATAGCATTGAACAGAAATACAGAGACAATCTACAGAAAGAAAGACTTCAAAGGTAACACAATGTCAATAAAAACGTATCTATTAATAATCACTCTCAATGTGAATGGCCTAAATGCACCCATAAAACAGCACAGGGTTGCAGATTGGATAAAACGACAGGACCCATCCATATGGTGTCTACAGGAGACCCATTTTGAACGTACAGATACACCCAGACTGAAAGGTAAGGGATGGAGAAGCATAATTCATGCCAATGGGCCTCAAAAGAAGGCTGGGGTAGCGATTCTCATATCAGATAAGTTAGACTTTAAAGTAAAGACTGTAGTCAGAGGTACAGAAGGACACTACATAATCCTTAAAGGGACTACCCACCAAGATGATCTAACAATTATAAATATCTATGCTCCCAATATGGGAGCAGGCAATTACTTAAGGAAACTGTTAAGATAAACAGTCATATTGATATGAATACACTAATCATAGGAGATCTTAACACGCCTCACTCAGAAATAGACAGATCATTGAAGCAGAAAATCAATAAATAAAGAAGAGCATTGAATGACACATTGGACCAGATGGACCTCATAGATATAAACAGAACATTCCACCCTAAAACAAAAGAATACCCATTCTTCTCAAGTGCACACAGAACCATCTCCAGAATACACCACATACTGGGTCACAAATCAGGATTCAACCAATACCAAAAGACTGAGATTATTCCCTGCATATTCTCAGATCACAATGCTTTGAAACTGGAGCTCAATCACAAGGAAAAGTTCAGAAGGAACTGAAACACCTGAAAGCTAAAGGCCACCTTGCTTAACAATGCTTGGATCAACCAGGACATCAAAGAAGAACTGAAACAATTCATAGAAACCAATGAGAATGAAGACACTTCGACCCAAAACCTATGAAATAAAGCAAGGGCAGTCCTAAGGGGGAAATACATAGCCATCCAAGCCTCCCTCAAAAAAATTGAAAAATCCAGAGCACAGCAGCTGTCTCTACACCTTAAAGAACTGGAGAATCAACAAGTCAAACCAACTCCACACACAAGAAGGGGAATCATCAAGACTAGAGCTGAGATCAATGAGGTAGAAACCAGAGATACAGTAGAGCATATCAATGAAACTAGAAGCTGGTTTTTTGAAAGAATCAATAAGATTGATAAACGATTGGCCATACTAATCGAAAGAAAAGAGAGAAAGCTCAAATACATAAAATTATGAATGAAAAGGGAGAGATCACAATGAACACCAAGGAAGTAGAAACAATCATCGGAAGTTATTATCAACAGTTATATGCCAATAAGCTTAGCAACCTAGATGAAATGGATGCATCCTGGAAAACTATAAACTACCAAACTGAAGCACGAAGAAATCAACAATCTGAATTCACCAATACCTAGTAACGAGATTGAAGCAGTGATCAAAAACTTCCCAAAACACAAGAGCCCAGGACCTTATGGATTCCCTGGGGAATTCTACCAAACTTTCAAAGAAGAAATAACATCTATTCTCCTGAGCTTTTTGAAAAAATTGAAGCAGAAGGGAAACTTCCAGACTCTTTCTATGAATCCAGCATTTCCCTGATCCCCAAACCAGGCAAAGACCCTACAAAAAGGAGAATTTGAGACAAATATCATTGATGAATATGGATGCTAAGATTCTCCACAATATCCTAGCAAACAGGATCCAACAGTACATTAAAAAGATTATCCACCATGACCAGGTGGGATTCATCCCTGGGCTACAAGGATGGTTCAACATTCGCAAATCAATCAATGTGATACAACAAATTAATATGAGACGAGAGAAGAACCACATGGTCATCTCAATCGATGCAGAAAAAGCATTTGATAAATCCAGCATCCGTTCCTGATTAAAATGCTTCAAAGTATAGGGATAGAGGGAACATTCCTAAACCTCATCAAATCTATCTATGAAAGACCCACAGCAAATATCCTCAATGGGAGAAAGCTTGAAGCCTTCCCATTGAGATCAGGAACAAGACAAGGATGCCCACTTTCACCACTCTTGTTCAACATAGTATTAGAAGTCCTAGCAACAGCAATCAGAACAGAGAGAAATAAAAGGTATCCAAATTGGCAATGAAGAAGTCAAACTCTCTCTATTCACAGATGACATGATTCTTTACATGGAAAACCCAAAAGACTCCACCCCCAAACTACTAGAGCTCATACAGCAATTCAGCAACGTGGCAGGATACAATGTCAATGTACAGAAATCAGTGGCTTTCTTATACCCTAACAATGAAAATACAGAAAGGGAAATTAGAGAATCAATTCCATTTACTATAGCACCAAGAAACATAAGATACCTGGGAATAAACTTAACAAAATAGGTAAAGGATCTGTACTCGAGGAACTACAGAACACTCATGAAAGAAATTGAAGAAGATACGAAAAGATGGAAGACCATTCCATGCTCTTGGATGGGAAGAATAAATATTGTTAAAATGTCTATACTGCCTAGAGCAATCTATACTTTTAATGCCATTCCGATCAAATTTCCACCGGTATTCTTCGAAGAGCTGGAGCAAATAATCCAAAAATTTGTATGGAATCAGAAGAGACCCCGAATTGCTAAGGAAAGGTTGAAAAACAAAAATAAAGCTGGGGGCATCACGTTACCCAATTTCAAGCTTTATTACAAAGCTGTGATCACCAAGACAGCATGGTACTGGCATAAAAACAGACACATAGACCAGTGGAACAGAGTAGAGAGCCCAGATATGGACCCTCAACTCTATGGGCAAATAATCTTTGACAAAACAGGAAAAAATATACAGTGGAAAAAAAGAGTCTCTAGAATAAATGGTGCTGGGAAAACTGGACAGCAATATGTAGAAGAATTAAACTCGACCATTCTCTTTCACCATACACAAGGATAAACTCAAAATGGATAAAAGACTTCAACGTGAGACAGGAATCCATCAGAATCCTAGAGGAGAACATAGGCAGTAATCTCTTCGATATCAGCCACAGCAACTTCTTTCAAGATATGTCTCCAAAGGCAAAGAAAACAAAAGTGAAAATAGACGTTTGGGACTTCATCAAAATCAAAAACTTCTGCACAGCAAAGGAAACAAAACAAAGAGGCAACCCACGGAGTGGGAGAAGATATTTGCAAATGACAGTACAGACAAAAGGTTGATATCCAGGATCTATAATGAACTCCTCAAACGCTACACACATGAAACAGGCAAACATATCAAAAAATGGGCAGAATATATGAACAGACACTTCTCCAATGAAGACATACTAATGGCTATCAGACACATGAAAAATGTCCATCATCACTAGCCATCAGGGAGATTCAAATTAAAAGTACATTGAGATATCACCTTATACCAGTTAGAATGGCCCAAATTAGCAAGACAGGAAACAACATGTGTTGGAGAGGATGTGGAGAAATGGGAACCCTCTTACACTGTTGGTGGGAATGCAAGTTGGTGCAGCCTCTTTGGAGAACAGTGTGGAGATTCCTCAAGAAATTAAAAATAGAACTTCTCTATGACCCTGCCATCGCACTCCTGGGTATTTACCCCAAAGATACAGATGTCGTGAAAAGAAGGGCCATCTGTACCCCAATGTTTATAGCAGCAATGGCCATGGTCGCCAAACTATGGAAAGAACCAAGATGCCCTTCAACTGATGAATGGATAAGGAAGATGTGGTCCATATACACTATGGAGTATTATGCCTCCATCAGAAAGGATGAATACCCAACTTTTGTAGCAACATGGACCGGACTAGAAGAGATCATGCTGAGTGATATAAGTCAAGCAGAGAGAATCAACTATCATATGGTTTCACTTATTTGTGGAGCATAACAAATATCATGGAGGACAAGGGGTGTTAGAGAGGAGAAGGGAGTTGGGATAAATTGGTAGAGGAGGTGAATCATGAGAGACTATGGACTCTGAAAAACTATCTGAGGGGTTTGAAGTGCCCGGGGCGTGGGAGGTTGGGGTACCAGGTGGTGGGTATTATAGAGGGCATGGATTGTATGGAGCACTGGGTGTTGTAAAAAAATAATGAATACTGTTTTTCTGAAAATAAATAAATCAATTTAATGAAAAAATAAAAAAGCAAATAACTTTATAATACAAAGAATACACTTTGATGTGCGCAAATTTTAAAAATGAGATGATCAATGTTCAAGGAAAGAATGCAAAATGCACTCGGCATCAGGGAAATACAAATCAAAACCACAATGAGATATCACCTCACACCAGTCAGAATGGCTAAAATCAACAAGTCAGGAAATGACAGATGCTGGCGAGGATGCAGAGAAAGGGGAACCCTCCTACACTGTTGGTGGGAATGCAAGCTGGGGCAACCACTCTGGAAAACAGCTTGGAGGCTCCTCAAAATGTTGAAAATAGAACTGCCCTATGACCCAGCAATTGCACTACTGGTTATTTACCCTAAAGATAAAAACGTAGTGATCCAAAGGGGCACGTGCACCCGAATGTTTATAGCAGCAATGTCCACAATAGCCAAAGTATGGAAAGAACCTAGATGTCCATCAACAGATGAATGGATCAAGAAGATGTGGTATATATACACAATGGAATACTATGCAGCCATCAAAAGAAATGAAATCTTGCCATTTGTGACAACTTGGATGGAACTAGAGGGTATCATGCTTAGGGAAATAAGTCAAGTGGAGAAAGACAATTGTCATATGATCTCCCTGATATGAGGAAGTGGTGATGCAACATGGGGGCTTAAGGGGATAGGAGAAGAATACATGAAATAAGATGAGATTGGGAGGCAGACAAACCACAAGTGACTCTTAATCTCACAAAACAAACTGATGGTTGCTGGGGGGAGGGGGTTGGGGGAAGGGGAGTGGGGTTATGGACGTTGGGGAGGGTATGTGCTTTGGTGAGTGCTGTGAAGTGTGTAAACCTGGCGATTCACAGACCTGTACCCCTGGGGATAAAAATATATGTTTATAAAAAATAAAAAATTAACAAAAAAGAATGCAGAATGCAATTAACAATTTAACTACACTATAAATGTATAAATTAATGTCATTGAAGGAAGTCTAGTGGATTTGGTGAATGGGGTGGTGTGCTAATCTACATATCTTTGAAAGTGAATGGAGATAGTGTGACTAACAGTAAAGCAAACAAACTGCACATAAATAAAGCACTGTAGTTGGTAAAACTGTTTCCCATAGTGCAATGCAATGACAATTCTGATACTAATATACATGTATACTGAAAATGAGCAGTTAAGTAAGTGGATAGCGAAAAAGAGGAAAAGAGTCAGAGTATTGATGATAGACAGTGGTTCATTATTCTACAAAATATATAAATAGGAGTTGACAGAATTTTATTATCTTGTACTTACATGCTTAAGTTCAATATTTCACCAATATGTCAGTCTTTGTTGTTCAAACTTAAAATATCAATTTGTTTATATCAGCAGCAATTTTTCTCTATATAAAACCACAAAATGTGAAATGATTGCTTTATTTTATTTAAAATTCTCTTAATGTATATATAATCTTAAAAATTCTAGTCTCAAATTTCTCTCAAATTTCAATACAATTTTACCATGCCACACATTCTATGATTTTACTAAGTATTGTTTGTTTGTTTTTATGGCAGGTACTAATAGCATATCGCTTTCCCAGGAAGCTTTTTTTAGAATATTAACATTAGAGATGAAAACTTTTTCCAATGAAGTCTGAAGGAAACAGGAAATTTCAAAGTCTCATACAAATTTGTGGAAAGAATGTCTAGATCTTTATTAAATTATGTCACTGAATTCTTGACAATGATGAGAAAAACTAGATTTAAAGAATTTATAATAATAATGACAATCTCAATTCATTAAGGAGTATTTATGGGCAATGTACAGCACTATTTAAGTTGTCTACTTTACAGCAATCTTTCAAGATAACTAATCCTATTTCAGTATTGCACATGAAAAAACAAGGTCCTGAAAAAGGTAATGTGCTCCACATCACATAGCCAATATTAACAGCTTTGAGATGAAAGTCATCTTATTCCAAAGCCATTGTTCTTTCTGTTACATCACATTGCCTTACAAAAGATAATTAATTATTTTAGATTTCCTATTGTTCACTTTCTCTAAGAATCTCCCCATAATCAGTATGGCTTTCTCTAACCTACCTAATAGTTCAGAGATCAGGGAAAATTATAAATAATAACTTGAGATTGCAAGATTGTTTCTGTATCCTCAAATGCTGAAATGACCCACAGGGAGGTGGATAGGAGCAGGAAGGGGCACTTGGTCTTTTCTTTCAGACTGATTTAAATCTTGGGCTTTTGGGGGATATATTGATTCAAGTGAAGGTATTTTGTGGGATTCCAAACAAAGGAAGTCTTTATACATCAGTTGTATACATAATGTATTATACTTGAAGATATTTTAAGAGCAAGAAGTCCAAGCAAGCCCTTTGGAAAAAATTACAAGAGGACCCATCTGTGGGTGTCTGTGGCAAACCCTTGTAAGGTACTATTATGTGGTGGAATGCAGTGATATTTGAGTCACAAAAAACATCTTCTTAATATGTATGCATAAAGTTCTGCTGCATCCCAAAGTATCATGGTGGTCTAGAGGAGAATAATTTCCACAACTGTATGAATTGTGATATGTTCTTATTCTTACTTTTGCCAAAATCAATTTTACTTGAAAATTAGAGTTGAGAAACTACTCAGATGCCAGATCCATTGTTCCTTTCAATTCCCTCATGCTTCTCATGTCTTGGGTTCACCATAGGAGTATAACAAATATACTGCAAACCCTCCAAGGCAATAAGATGTTTCTTTCTCTAGACGATTAATGCTTTTTTTTTTCTTAATTGATGCCTTAAAAAAATACTTCTAGTGTATTTAATCAACATATGCAGAAAAATTCATTGTGAATTAAATCATATTTGGTCATGTATATATGTAAAAGAGTTTGAATTTATTGGTCTTAGGAAAACACTGTTAAGTTTCAGTAGAGGACTTATTTTAGAAGCTTCAATTTAAAAAAATTCTCTAATGACCAGGAAAATATAAAAATATCTTAATATAAGTTGATGCAACTATTCCTTCCACCTAAAACAATTTCTGCATTCCAGAGGTTTCTGGGAATGGTAGTCTTAATTATATCACAAAAGATACTCCCTATTCCTCTAATTTATAATAAAATACCTTTTTTATGGGAAGGGATAATATTTCCTTTAATACTAGCTTCTGAAGTTTATCCATAGGAATAGCCCAAAGTAAACTTAACTATGGTACAGTGTCAGGGGAAGATAAAGTGTAAACTTTGAAAGAAAATTATCCGGAAGAGAGATGTTATGCCATTATCAGCCAAAAATTAAATACTTAATTAGATTTTATCTTATGGATGAAACAGAAAGTTCCTTAGAAACTTAGAAATGGTGTAAGGTGATATCTCAATGTAGTTTTAATTTGAATCTCCCTGATGGCTAGTAGCAATGGCCACGATCACCAAACTGTGGAAAGAACCAAGATGCCCTTCAACGGATGAATGGATAAGGAAGATGTGGTCCATATACACTATGGAGTATTATGCCTCCATCAGAAAGGACGAATACCCAACTTTTGTAGCAACATGGACAGGACTGGAGGAGATTATGCTGAGTGAAATAAGTCAAGCAGAGAGAGTCAATTATCATATGGTTTCACTTATTTGTGGAGCATAACAAAAAGCATGGAGGACATGGGGAGTTAGAGAGAAGGGGGTTGGGGTAAATTGGAAGGGGAGGTGAATCATGAGAGACTATGGACTCTGAAAAACAATCTGAGGGGTTTGAAGTGGCTGGGGGGTGGGAGGTCGGGGTACCAGGTGGTGGGTATTATAGAGGGCATGGATTGCATGCAGCACTGGGTGTGGTGAAAAAATAATGATACTGTTATGCTGAAAATGAATAAATGAAGAAAATAAATAAATTAAAAAAGAAAAGAAATCAGAAATGGTCATTGCAAATCAGAAATAACTGAGGATTAATCCCTCTAATCTGAGCAGGTGCTGAACCGGCAAAGACTTTCCAATGACCTGAAATGAGCAAAGAAGTTTGGAATACAGGAACATAGGAACAAGTTAGGAAGCAGGGCGTGCACCTATTGAAGCAAACAATTCAAGTCACTGACTACAAAAATTTGAGGCTATGAAGAGTCATTTCTTGGTGTTGGCAACAGAACATGGATGTAGACTGGGAGGTAAAAGCATAGAGTTCAGTGAGACAAATTCAGGACACCACCTTTCCTGAGTATAGAAGACTTATTTTTATTACCTGTAAAGTTGACAAATGTAGTCAAAAGGCAAAAAAAATGCAATATAAAAGTACCGATTCAAGTAATACTGCTAACATGAAAGAATATCAGATTTTACTTTCATATGTGCCTAAATGAATGGAAAGGCAAAATTGATTGTTATTGTTAATGTGCTGAGTGAGAATAATCTTAATAAATATGCATGTAAAATCATACCGATATATGGGTTTTATATGTTTTATAAATGTATAAAACAAATAAACCCTACCCATTGAAATCTGTATTGTATGAGAAGAGGTCTATGACAATACTTGTACTAAAAATTATTTGAAGTAATCGGGACTTTAAAATTCTGGGACACAATTTTAAAGGAGTAATTTCTGCTTCTGTAAATACTAGTTTTATCCTATGACTTTCTTGTAAACTCTGTTACCATCTGAAATATTGTTAGTAGAAAAAAAATCTTGTTTAATTTATCAAAGTTCTGAAACACATGTGTTTAAACATTTTTTCTCATCTTTTTCTTTGAAACTTAGAGAATCCCAGTGTAAGTTACTAAGTTTACTTAGAGATTATTCTGTAATAAAATTAATAGGAACTTTAAACTCAATGAAATTAAACACTGAGATATCAAATGGGGGCAAAGATATTTGAGCACAAAGTTTCAGGAACAAGGGTAGAGCCTAAGAAAAAATAAATTAGGAAAAAAACTGCAATTATATTAATCAATAATTTGATTCAAATAGTTCAAAGGAGTGCATAACTTAAATTTGGAAAATATTGAAGAAATTGGAAGAAGACTCTTAAATGGTTAAACTCTAAGTAAAATAATATGTATTTTCTATAGACCAGACAGACTTTTAATGGTGACTTTATTTTCACCTAATGCATCTGAATAGAAAATAATCCTCCCTTTAGAGAAGGAATTACAACTGTATAATGGTAGGATAGTTGGTATATCATTTCAGAAACTTGCAAATCTATGTTGCTCTCTGTACTGTTGAAAAAAATCAAATATATGTTTTGAATTATGTGTGTAAAATATATTGTTTCACCAGTAAACTCTCATACTTCAGAGTAGAAGAGTTTATACTTAAGCTACCACTTAAATCTAAAATGCAACATATAATAGTGGAGCCTTACCAGAAACCAATGGTATTAAGTAATTGCTGTCTGCTTACATAACACCAGCTATGTCTGTCTTATTGTTTACTAAAATTAAAAGTCCTAGGGGTGCCTGGGTGGCTCAGTCAGTTTCAGCTCAGGTTATGATCTTAGGGTCCTGGGATCAAGCCCTTCATCACTCTGTGCTTAGCAGGGAGTCTGCTTGAGATTCTCCTCCCTTACCTCTGTTCTCCTCTGCTCTCTCTCTAAAATAATAATAATAATAATAATAATAATAATAATAATAATAAAGGCTCTGAAAAAATAAAATAATCTTATAGGTACAAGTTAAAATTATACATTTATAAATTAATGTTCTGTATTCAGGCACACTTTCAAAAAGAATAAAATAAAAGAGTAATGTCTGCCAATATCTGCCTATCAAGATAATTCAGGTAACACCATATATTTAGTACTACATACATATTCAGTGTCATACAGAAAGTTACTCAATATACTATTAAGTGAGAAAATTTAGTAACAAGCAATTATGTGGAGTAAATGACAGCACTGGGGGAAGGGGGATCTAGAACAGCAATGACCAAGGGAAATTTATATGCTGATAGAGAAAGAAGAGAGGGGAAAGTGAATGGGAAGAAATCAGAGAGGGAGAAAAACCATGAGAGACTCTGGACTCTGGAATCCAAACTCAGAGTTACAGAAAGGAAGACGGTGGGAAGATGGGATAACCCGGTGATGGGTATTAAAAAGGGCACATGTGGTGATGAGTGTTAGGTGTTATATGCAACCAATGAATCACTGTACACTACATCAAAAAGTAATGCTGGCTAACTGAATATAATAATTTAAAAGAAAAGAAGTTCTATAATCTGCAGTGCCTAATGTGGTAATCAATACCTACATGTGGCATGTGAGCACTTGACCATGTACCTAGTGTTACTGAGGAATATCCAAGTTATTAAAGTCTTTTAAATTTATTTTTTCAAGACTAAATATTCATTTAATCTTTTTACTTCTAACGTATCTCAATATTCTCAAATCCCTCTATATTTTTTCTTTGTAACTAGGTTGTTCGCTTATATAGAATTTAAAATTTCTCTGTGCTTCATAACGTCATTTTAAGGAAATAGGTAAAAGCATTTAGATATGTACTCGGGAATTAACTCATAAGATAGTTCTCATAAAATAAGAATGCTTTCTCAAAGCTACAACCTCTTCTAGGCTAGGTCCTTAGTTATGGTGCAAAATATAGGATGTTGTATTTTATTACTCTTTCTTGCTCTTCATTTATTTCTTTCACTTTCCACACACTCTTTTACTCTTTTCTCATCTATTCTTTGTTTTTTTTTCCTCTTTTTTATATTGTTTTCTTTTTGTTTAATGCCATATAGTAGAATATGGTAAAACTATAAAGTCACCTTTAAAGTGGAAAATAAGGAAAAGAGGAAACAAGATTAACACATTTAATTTTAGTTATATTTTATGTTCATAACTTTTTATATTAGTTATAACTTACTATTATTCTATATTGGCTATAAATAATGTAAAAAATATTTTAAAAATGTAAGAAGGGGTGCCTGGGTGGCTCAGTTGGTTAAGCAGTTGCCTTCAGCTCAGGTCATGATCCCAAGGTCCTGGGATCAAACCCCACTTCAGGCTTCCTGTTCAGCAGAGAGCCTGCTTCTCCCTCTCCCTCTGCTTGCATGCTCTGCCTACTTGTACACTCTATCTCTGTGTCAAATAAAATCTTTTAAAAAATAAGAAAATGGGCAACAATTTGAAATAATGTTAATCCATTCTACAGATAACCTAACAGCCTTATATGAAACTAATTGAGGGAGAAAACCTAAAATCATAAGTTATGCATAATAAGGGATGCATAAACAGATGATTCGTTCAGAATTTCTTGATTTGTCATTCAACTGTGATTGAGAAAGGGAGTGCAAAAGGGAAGCTAATTTACTAAACAAGCGTGTTCTGAAGTGAGAGTCCATTTCAGGGACTGGTGTAGGCATTGGGGGTAGGGTAGTAAGCAGAACTAAATCCCTATTATTAAGTGTACATTTTTTGGATGATTTTAAAAATATTGATGAAGCTGATATCTCTGTGAGTCTCATGAAATCCAAACTTATTTATTGACCCAGATACGTCATCCTTCATGAACACAAATGATGCTATATAGTTTCCGCTAATGAAATATATAAATGTCGTAATAATGGCTGGTTGCGTCTTTTTTTTTTCATTTTAATATGGAAGATTTTCAATTTCTCTACTCTAGAATCCTGTACTATGAATCAAAAATGTTTGTGTTCTCATATGCCCCATTAATACTTTGTGTTCATCTCACTGATACAGTTTACAATAAGTTAAATACAGCTTACAGTAGAATTGCATAGTAACAGTGAATTTTAAAGTTGCTACACTGTTTGTTTTCCCCTTTTGTTAAAAATGCCAAGTTTGCTTAACTTCAATTAAAATCCATATATGCCTTTCCAAAATTGCACATGACTTTTTTCTCAAATACTGCCTTCCTAGTATGCCTAACACTTTCTTTGTTTTTAATACTATAAATGATTACTGTTCTCCCAAATATGAAAATATACCAGTCTAGAATACTTGTTCATGTTCTAAAGATCTGTTTTAGAGTTAGTTCATAAAACAATCACCTGTTCAGCCACATTAAAGTATAACCTAAAAGTTCTGCAGAAATTAATAGGCTCTTTTAAAAATTTACCCAGATTCTAAAATTTAAAAAAAAAAAAAAAAAACAGATTACATCCTTTCCTAAAAGTACACATAGTTCAACACGGGTTAAGCCCTATTTGGTTTTGGGGAAATTTTAAGAATGATTTCTGAAGGTTTGTCTAGAATTTTAGAGACGTCATTAAGTTATTTTGTAAAATAGTAAGTAGGCCATTTCACTCTAATAGAAAACTATTTTTCAATCTATACTAAACTCAGAACAAGTTCAGGATCACTGCTAGACTTAGGCCTCCTCTAAAATTATGTTTTTCCATAAGGCTTTGGAAAGAACAGATTTTAAAAACAGTGTGCAAAAGAAACCTGCATTCTTATACTCCTAAGTATCTCTTTGTACATAGAGTGCCTATCTGCAAACCACATTGTTTCATTTAACAGAATATTTAACATATATTCTCAATAGGTCTCCCACTCATATGTTTTTTAGTTTTCCAAGATTCATTGTTTAGTGCTTCATGCAATATGTGCCCTCTTTAATATCCGCCACCAGGCTTACCCATTCCCCCCCTTCCCTCTGAAACCCCCAGTTTTTTTCTCAGAGTCCACTCATATTTTACTGTAAGCTTGATACTTAAAATGTACAATCATTTCCTTTATTTACAAATAGCCTTTTTAAAGATGTCAAAGTCTGACAAAGTTTGGATTGTAAGACATTTTTAGTATCAATGGTGGCATCAAACATTTACTCATTTTACTCTGTTAAGTCTTCAGCCACAAATTCTAGTCATAACTGCCATACCTAAACCACTTTTCCTAATGTTCTAACTTAAACTAAGTTTGACAAATCTAAATAGAGTCTCCTTTTGGTTTAAGCTCTTATGCCTACATTGTGTTTCTGTCATAGGAATGATGGTAAGGGGGACTAATTAGAAGTCCAAGGAATGTGCCAGGGTTAAAATCACAGATTCTGCTCATTAACAGTCATTTACCTAAGAGTATTTCCAAAGAATTCCTTCAATGTCTGAAAAGAACAAAAACTGAAAGGGGGAGGAAGGAATAAGTTGAGAAAACCATTTATAAATATTTTATACCTGAAGTATGATTTAAAAAAAAATCACTGATACTATCCATGGAGGAATTCAATTATAAGTAAATTTCAAATATTGTTTATTTTCATTATTTGTGCCTGTGTATTTTTTTTTTGTATGCATGGATGTCTGTGACCATTTTAAAGGGGGATATCCTCTCTAAATTTAAAGAGTAAAAAAGAAAGAGGAAAAAAATCAGAGCCATTTTGTTAATTGTCATTTTCCTGCTGTTTCCATGGTAATACTGGCTGCCAGACTTCTCTGCAGAGTGACAGTCCAACAATTCACACACTACACCCTTTCAAGCACAATGAATGGCTGTGAAAGAGTCCGAACAGGCACCATTCAGGAAACATGTGATATCTACTCAATGCATTACCTTTCATCCACATTTTCCAAATTGTAGTTAATTTAATTCTAAACAAATAGCTAAGGGGTACAAGTGAGGATTAGAAGGAAAAGAACATCTTGAGCCCTAATGGGGGTGGTTTGTCTGAAGAACAATACAGTACTTTCTTCTGTTGCCAAGAAGGCTGGATGTAAAAATGCATTTTCCCTCTTCATCTAAGGTCTTCATTTAAACTCTATATCAACAGTGAGAACTATGACAGAAAATATCTTGGAAAAATAGTTTATGTAGATTTTGGCTTTCCATTTGGGAACACATTTGATACAGTATGAAGTAATTTCATTTAATGTGAAATAAAACATAACATCAGACATTTTATTGACATTTAGAAGCTACCAATTTTTATAAGGTTCTATTTTCCTCAATTTTTACCATCCTTCAAGGATCAGGAGAAGAAAAACAGTGAACTATGAAGTCCCTATAACAAAATACAAGGAATGGTCTTTATTTAGTCTAGAGTTCCATGTGTTTTTTGTATTTGGATATCAGTTAGGTAAGTCATGGTCATTTGAAAAACAAAAAGGACAAGAAAAAGTAAAATGACATCCCTACATATAATTTGGTATTATTTGAATAAAAGAATCATGGAAGAATTATCTCCCACATTCATTTTTCAGATACATGGCTCAGAAATACCAATCTTTAATTTTATATTCAGTATCACAATTGTACCTATAAGCATATTTGCATTTCCTCTATTATATTTAACTTTCTAAGAGACTACTCTTATTTATGTTTACTGATTAAAAAAAAATCCAAATGACTCTAGTAATATTTCTTCATCTCCATTTCAACATAGTTCTGTTTGAAATATGAGCAGATGATTACATAATATACTTCCAATCCAACTGAGTTACTTGAGAGGTTATCACATTGGTCTTCAGAGAGTTTCTGTGATTTTTAACTTGATAATAATTTCAGAAAAATAGACTTTTATTCAGTTCCAATTTGTCAGCTATAAAATAATTGATAAAGAAATAAAACTTCTAGTGACTTTAATTTCTGAGTATATTTGTCCTAGGGCTAAAGTATGAACTGTACTAAGTCTTTTTTGGAAATTTCAATGGTAAAAGGATCATAGTATTTCAGATGTTTAACAAAGGTCTTAAAATTCCTTCTTTTTTGCTCACCTTCTGATTTTTCCTCTAATGTTGTAGACCTTAGGGTTGATAATGTACAGTTGTTGATATGTGCAGGACAAAAAGTCATTTTCCTCATGTGTAATAGCTAGTATCAGATGTTACCTTGTGAAAAAGCCATCTTTGATACGTAGAATCAGGTAGGAAGCCATTAATTTTATTAGTTCTAAAAATTTTAATCTAGAAGAAATCATAATGGTTTTCTTATGACAAGGGGAAGAAATGGACACTTTCAGTGTAAATAGTTGTATTTAGTTTCTAGGAAGCTGATATTATCATTTCAAGCCTGGGACTCAAAACCATCTAGCACTGGGCATCTCAGTGTCAAGAGTGCTGCGGGCAGATCACCCTCCATTCATGCTCCTACCACACTCAATTTTGTCTACTTCTTTTCAAGCCTGCACTCCTATGGAACAAAAATATACCTTCAAGATTTCATCTTTTGAGAGTTATCAGTAAAACTTAGATGTTATCTCTGCCAAGCCCATACCTGTGTGCTACTGTAAATCTTAGGCAAAGAGTAGAGGGAAGAGGAATTGAATTTATTAATATTACTTTTAAACACATAAATTGCAAATAATCCTATTTTATGGTAAGTTTCCAAATATTAAAAAAAAATAAAGTTAAATACTTAGAAGTGGTCTATGGAAGGAAAAAGCACAGGTAAAAGATAATTATTTCAAAGAAAATTTAATGATGCTTGAAGAAAGCTCACTATCAACAGTTAGTTTGAGAAGAGAAGCTCTTAGCTTGATAATGGTGCTTATCCAGCTACACTTTGACTATCCATATGCCTTATTACTATCTCTCAGAGCATTTCTAATTATAAAATGAAATTTCCCTGGACCAGATTTTAAATAAAAAAAAATCAATAATGACATTATTTTTTCACAAACACAAGAAGAAAACAATAGGAAACTACAGGAATTAACCCTGTAACAGATTGGTTACATGCCTCACTATGGTAGGCTCAGTAGTTTATTTTCTCCCAAAATAACAAATCATCATATTCTTCTACAGAGGGTACATTTGTCCAAGGAAACTTCCAGACCCACAAATGGATAGAGGGACTTGGGAAACTCTTGAAATAGTATGCCACATGGAAGATGTATTTGTCTAAATAATTTGTCTAATTCTGAGGAGAGGATCAAAATTTTATCTAAATCTCAAAATGGGACATTACCCAAAAGTATGGACATCACTGATTTGTGGAGTTTTAAGAACATTAGTGTTACCATCACTGTGTTACATGTGATTTCTTTAAACTACATTTCCCAGAGGGAAATGTTACCATAAAAATTTACAAACTGTTCACTCAGTCCAATAAGTTTCTTAAAAACAAAGACATATAGTATTTGTCATGTACTTTTTAGGAATGAGTATTCTTTACCTTTTTCTCACACTTGGTCCAAATAAAGAGAAAAGTCACTAAACTCAGAAGCTTTCCAAAAGGTTGATGGTAATTCACAAGTGATTTCACTGTTTTTTATTTTTTGTTTGTTTGTTTTTTATTAACACCATTGTACTTACACAAAAGTAACACTGAGAATGAAGACTTCCTGTTTTTCTTGTTTATTTATTTATTTATTTATTTATTTATTACTTTGGGACATAAATATGAGTCTTTTATTTTACAATGTCACTTTTCTCAGAAGTGGGCCTTCTGGCCTATTTAAACCTTATTTTGAGACTAGTAAAGAACAGCTGAAAAGCTTCATCTTTAGAAAACATGGAGAAAAAAACAGGAATGAATCACACAACATTTTCATTATGGGCACATTAGCTCATTATAAGAGGGAAATATGGATCCTTTGGATCATGTCAAATGTACCAGCAGACTGCCCAAACAGCAGATGTTTGTGAATTTAACTTGTCATCTTTAAACACAGTATCTAATTGTTTTCCTTCATTCAAGCAACAAATAGCTTTTAGCAAGAAAGGTCAATGTTACTCAAATTCCTTCCATCAACAAAATGTTGATATTTTTATTTCATTTTAAAGGAAGATCAATTACCATTGGTCTTGGTAGCCATGTATATATGTTAAAACAATCTGGAGAGCAAGAACTCTTAATGACTTTCTCTTACCTGAATATCTAATTACTCAAATGATACTATCAACAAAAACATGAGATGGAGAACCACAAACTCCAAATTTGCCCTTTTGGTGGTAATATAGTTTTGAGTGTCTCTATATAAAATACAATCTCTAGGATGACTTTTTTCAATAATAATTTTGAATATTTCCTTTCATATACCAATACTCTGCTAAACAACTCTTGGTTATTTAGGTTTTTATATTCCATTCAGTTTGTCATTCTCAACAATTCAAGCATTTTTCCAATCTTTAATAAATAAATAAAATAGAATGAAATAAAAATCAGTTGGAGCTTCTACTTAAAAGTTATGGGGAGCAAATTAGAGAAGTAGTCTAAAGTGAAAATTTTACAATATTGATTTACTTCATTAACGATCTTGTTCCTTCCAAGAAATACAGGGGTTTGTCATTTTATAGCTAAGGATCTAAGTGTTTTGGATGCTTTAGCTCAATTCCTCTTTAATAACCTCTTGAGATGGATGCAATGATTTTCCATTACAGATAAGTAAAAAAAAAAGAATTTTCAAACTTTAAGTAACATATTCAAGTTCACAAAGCTTATAAATAATACTGCCAAGATTTGAAGTGAGGCAGTATATCTCAAAAGTTCTGAGCTTATAACCCAGAAGTTTTGTTTACCTCCTATTTAGCCTATTTATTATCATTATTTTTCTTAATATTTGTTTTTCACTAAATTAAGGTAAGTTATTTAGCTTTTTTTGGATTTTATGTCCTTATGTGTATTTTTAATCAATATTCAATATTTCTTTGTTCTCATGTTTTAGATATACATTTCAAAATAGCATGTTGCTGGATTGTTTTAAAGAAATCTGATCATTTATGTATTGTAATTGGCAAAATGAATTATTAGTAACTATAATGACTTGGTATATTTAGATTTAACTTTATCTTACTTTGAGCTTTATGTAAGTCTTGCTTTTCAGAGCTTGTTTATTTTAATTATTTCTTGCTTTTTTTTTTCTTTCTCTTTCTTTTTTTAATTTCTTTCTCTTTTTTTTTCATTTATTTATTTTCAGCATAACAGTATCATTATTTTTTCACCACACTCAGTGCTGCATGCAATCCGTGCCCTCTATAATACCCACCACCTGGTACCCCGACCTCCCACCCCCCAGCCACTTCAAACCCCTCAGATTGTTTTTCAGAGTCCATAGTCTCTCATGATTCACCTCCCCTTCCAATTTACCCCAACCCCTTTCTCTCTAACTCCCCATGTCCTCCATGCTTTTCGTTATGCTCCACAAATAAGTGAAACCATATGATAATTGACTCTCTCTGCTTGACTTATTTCACTCAGCATAATCTCTTCCAGTCCCATACATGTTGCTACAAAAGTTGGGTATTCATCCAGTTTGCTTTTTACATTTTATATTTTTAAAAAAGCATGATAATTTATATATTATAATTTTAATTTTTTATATAAATAATATTTACTTAGGCTTACTTATTATTATTTCTTTGGACTCTACTCTTCCTACATCTAGTTTGCTTTCTTTGTTTCTTTCTGAAATATATCATCCAGAAGTTCTGTTTGTGTTGATCTGTTACTGGTAAACAGTCTCAATTTTATCATTCCATTATTTTGTCACTTTGTTGTTTTTGAGAGGAATACTATCAATTTATTTTAAGAAACTTTAAAACATATACATTAACACACATTAAAAGTTTTGAACAACATATAACAATATATAATTGTAAGAGGCTGCTCAATGTAATTGTCCCAGACAAATGATATATAATCACACACTCTTCCTAAATTAGTTTACCAGTTTAGTTACATAGGAGAAATGCATAAAAATAATAATAACTATAAAAATTTGGTGTTTATTCTTCTAAGCACTCTTGTAAGTCCTTTTCAGAAATCAGTTAAACATCAGTGTGGTATGTCTAGGTATAATTTTTTTTTTAATTCTGCTTTAGATGTGAAGTCCCTCTTTAACTTGTGGGTTATTGTTTTTAATTTATTTTTCAAAATCCCTGCACTTTCTTTCAAATATTTTTTCTGTCACATTTTAAGCTCCATCAACACATGTTGACATGTGTATCTTTTTATATATCTCTCTTTTTAAATAAAATGTTCTACCTTTAAGGCTTTTTGAATCTCAGTCTATGAATTTCTTCTGATATATCTTTGAGTCTTCAGCTGTGTACAATCTCCTATTAAAAACATCTACTGGGGGCGCCTGGGTGGCTCAGTGGGTTAAGCCACTGCCTTCGGCTCAGGTCATGATCTCAGGGTCTTGGGATCGAGTCCCGCATCGGGCTCTCTGCTCAGCAGGGAGTCTGCTTCCTCCTCTCTCTCTCTCTGCCTGCCTCTCTGCCTACTTGTGGTCTCTCTCTGTCAAATAAATAAGTAAAATCTTTAAAAAATATATACTGGGTTATCAAGTTTAATTATTGTATTTGAAAGCTCCAAAATGCCTCTTTTAGCTTTCTTTTTATGATCTATTTGTTTTAAATTGTGTGCATTGTATCCTGATTTGATTGGAAATTTTGTTGGCCTCTAGACTGGTCTATGAGGAAGTTATAAGATGCATATCTGAATATTTTCTTCCATAAGGGATTTACTGTTACTTCTGGTAATCATTTAGGATAGGTACAAAATAACTTAATACTAATGAGGGCTGATCCAGAGCAGGACTTCTGAATTTTTAAGAGCTGATCTATTACTGAATCACTCCAATTAGCAGCATGTAGTCCTTTCAGTGGTCCCAGCTGTGCCTGAAGTATTAAAATGATCACTTATCCTTCATGATCTCTGTAATCCAAGTTCTGTACTCATAACTCCATATGATTTTTGAAAGCTCTGCCAGATTTTCAACCCCTCAGAGGCCTCATCGAAAATCAAACTATCTAAAGAGGAAAAGCAACACAGAATATAGAGCTCACATTATCAAACTGAGTTCCAGAATCTTGTCCTCACAATCCACAGATCCATAGGTGTTCACTAATTTGTTAGCTCTCTGATGCTTTCAAACACACACACACACATACATGCACACATGCATGGGAATACACTTCTGCATTTTGGTCTGTTTTTAATTACAATACATGATTGAATGCCTGACTGTGCCTAGCATAGAATGACAGTCAACAGACTGTTGAAGAAGAATATATTTTTAAACATATTTATTATGTTCCAGGCACTCTTTTAAGTACATATATATATTTCAATACTAGTTATTAAAATTGATAAATAATTATATCTTACAAATGAGTATAGAGACATCAAGTAAATTGTAAAAATTTGCTTATCTGTAAATGGTAAAGCCAAGTTTAAAAGACAAGTTTGTATGAAAGAAAGCATTATTACTTTATTGTCTTTTTTAGACAAATGCTCTCTATTTTTTCTGTTTTCTTTTCTTTTTCATTTCTTCCCTTCATTCTCATTCAAGCTCTCTCTTCCTCTTTCTCAACCTCTTCCTTTTTTGTCTTTCTTAAAATCTAAGGATAAGATATCATCGAACGATATTTCCAGCCTACATTCTCACTAACTAGAGCACCAACACAGGTGGGTCTGTATATTATGATGACACTGGCTGTTTGATAAATTAGTAGGGGAGGCTAATTCTGTTTACAGCATCTGTTATACCACCTCAATTGTTCTCCAGTAATATCCCTTAATGATACATGTCTCTTTCATCTCCTGGTCTCCCAAATTGCCACAAATCTCTCCACTTCTCATGATCATTTTTCTCCTACCTTAGACACTTTAAAATTTATCTTTTATTAAGAACTATATCCACTTCCTAAATGTATCTATAATTGCAGTTTTGCCAGACTCCAATTGATTCTCCAAACTGCAGCCAGACTGATCTTTCTAAAAAGTAAAACTTTTCATGATATACCTGCCAAAAGCCTTCAGTGGTCTTATATATCCCTCGGGGCAATCCTCAGCAGGGAAGAGAAAGTACTTTATGGTCTAGCCCTTCTCACTTTTTAGCTTCTCTGCACATTTTTCACAGCTCTTCAACATGTCATGTTCTCTTCACCTTTTTTTTTTTTTTTTACATATTGTTTTCTCTCTTTTGTATTGGAATGTCTTTACCCCTTCCTGTTTTATCATTGAAAATTCCTCCATTTTTACTATCAATACAGTCATGACTTCCTCCAAAGATTTTTCAAATCACTGATGACAAGATTTTTACATGTTTACAGATATTCTGCACAGTCCATATTAGTTCAATGATCATATTGTCCTATAGTTTCCTATTCCCTCACCTGTATCCTCACTCCACTGTGCCTCACAATCAATTAGATATGGAAAGTGCCCTCAATAAATGTTTATTTAATACATGACTGAATAAATGAATGATAAGAAAATAAAAGTGCACAAAATGCCCATGGTGTGACCTAATTTATATGCAAGAAAAACTGATGCACATACTGGCGCACATACATACATGCAAGTAAAATAATCAGAAGACTACACAGCAAAATATTTATAAAAGTTATAAAAATATACATTCATAAGTTGCCTGCATAATGCAATCAATCATGAGAAAAAGGTTATAAGAGTTAATTCTAATTTTATCACAACAGGATAGAGTCATAGCATCTGAAATTTCAAGTGGTTTTGCATATCACGTCCTTGAGTGGCATCTTGATACCAGGATTTGAGCCTTAATTTGGTTATGGAATCAAATTATGTTCAACAATTGTGTATTAAATTCCTGTCACGATATTACTAATTAACTAGGTGCTATGATAGAAAGGAACAATTTTACAACTGTTTTAGGAGATTTCACAAACTTTTGAAGAGAAAAAAATTAGCATATATACATAAGACTTGGAATTTTCTTTTTATTAATTAATTTATTTTCAGAAATACAGTATTCATTATTTTTTCACCACACCCAGTGCTCCATGCAATCCGTGCCCTCTATAATACCCACCACCAGGTACCCCAACCTCCCACACCCCCGCCACTTCAAACCCCTCAGATTGTTTTTCAGAGTCCATAGTCTCTCATGATTCACCTCCCCTTCCAATTTACCCCAA
>NC_081562.1:144128439-144164423 GCF_022355385.1 Mustela nigripes
ATCCCTTCTCCTCTCTAACACCCTTTGTCCTCCATGATATTTGTTATACTCCACAAATAAGTGAAACCATATGATAATTGACTCTCTCTGCTTGACTTATTTCACTCAGCATAATCTCTTTCAGTCCCGTCCATTTTGCTACAAAAGTTGGGTATTCATCCTTTCTGATGGAGGCATAATACTCCATAGTGTATATGGACCACATTTTCCTTTCCATTCATCCGTTGAAGGGCATCTTGGTTCTTTCCATAGTTTGGCGACCGTGGTCATTGCTGCTATAAACATTGGGGTACAGATGGACCTTCTTTTCACGACATCTGTATCTTTCGGGTAAATACCCAGGAGTGCAATGGCAGGGTCATAGAGAAGTTCTATTTTTAATTTCTTGAGGAATCTCCACACTGTTCTCCAAAGAGGCTACACCAACTTGCATTCCCACCAACAGTGTAAGAGGGTTCCCCTTTCTCCACATCCTCTCCAACACATGTTGTTTCCTGTCTTGCTAATTTGGGCCATTCTAACTGGGGTAAGGTGATATCTCAAAGTGATTTTAATTTGAATCTCCTGAGGGCTCGTGATGATTAACATTTTTTATGTGTCTGCTAGCCATTTGTATGTCTTCATTGGAGATGTGTCTGTTCATATCTTCTGCCCATTTTTTATATGTTTGCCTGTTTCGTGTGTGTAGAGTTTGAGGAGTTCATTATAGATCCTGGATATCAACCTTTTGTCTGTACTGTCATTTGCAAATATCTTCTCCCACTCCGTGGGTTGCCTCTTTGTTTTTTTGACTGTTTCCTTTGCTGTGCAGAAGCTTTTGATTTTGATGAAGTCCCAAAAGTTTATATTCTCTTTTGTTTCCTTTGCCTTTGGAGACATATTTTGAGAGAAGTTGCTGTGGCTGATATCGAAGAGATTACTGCCTATGTTCTCCTCTAGGATTCTGATGGATTCCTGTATCACATTGAGGATTTTTATCAATTTTGAGATTATCTTTGTGTACAGTGTAAGAGGATGGTCGAGTTTCATTCTTCTACATATAGCTGTCCAGTTTTCCCAGCACCATTTATTGAAGAGACTGTTTTTTTTTCCACTGTATATTTTTTCCTTTTTTGGCGAAGATTAATTGACCATAGAGTTGAGGGTCCATATCTGGGCTCTCTACTCTGTTCCACTGGTCTATGTGTCTGCTTTTATGCCAGTACCATGCTGTCTTGGTGACCATAGCTTTGTAATAAAGCTTGAAATCAGGTGATGTGATGCCCCCAGCTTTATTTTTGTTTTTCAACCTTTCCTTAGCGATTCGGGGTCTCTTCTGATTCCATACAAATTTTTGGATTATTTGCTCTAGCTCTTTGAAGAATACCAGTGGAATTTTTATCAGAATGGCATTAAAAGTATAGATTGCTCTAGGCAGTATAGACATTTTAACAATGTTTATTCTTCCCATCCAAGAGCATGGAATTGTCTTCCATCTTTTTGTGTCTTCTTCAATTTTTTTTTATGAGTGTTCTGTAGTTCCTCAAGTACATATCCTTTACCTCATTTGTTAAGTTTATTCCCAGGTATCTTATGGTTCTTGGTGCTATAGTAAATGGAACAATTCTCTAATTTCCCTTTCTGTATTTTCATTGTTAGTGTATAAGAAAGCCACTGATTTCTGCACATTGACTTTATATCCTGCCATGTTCCTGAATTTCTGTATGAGTTCTAGTAGTTTGGGGGTGGAGTCTTTTGGGTTTTCCATGTAAAGAATCATGTCATCTGTGAATAGAGAGAGTTTGACTTCTTCATTGCCAATTTGGATACCTTTTATTTCTCTTTGTTGTCTGATTGCTATTGCTAGGACTTCTAATACTATGTTGAAAAAGAGTGGTGAAAGTGGACATCCTTGTCTTGTTCCTGATATCAATGGGAAGGCTGCAAGCTTTTTCCCATTGAGGATGATATTTGCTGTGAGTCTTTCATAGATAGATTTGCTGAGGTTCAGGAATATTCCCTCTATCCCTATACTTTGAAACAATTTAATCAGGAACGGATGCTGGATTTTGTCAAATGCTTTTTCTGCATTGATTGAGAGGACCATGTGGTTGTTCTCTCTTCTCATATTGATTTGTTGTATCACATTGATTGATTTGCGAATGTTGCACCATCCTTGTAGCCCAGGGATGAATCCTACCTGGTCATGGTGGATAATCTTTTTAATGTGCTGTTGGATCCTGTTTGCTAGGATCTTGTGGAGAATCTTAGCATCCATATTCATCAGTGATATTGGTCTGAAATTCTCCTTTTTGGTAAGGTCTTTGCCCTGTTTGGGGATCAGGGAAATGCTGGATTCATAGAAAGAGTCTGGAAGTTTTCCTTCTGCTTCAATTTTTTGAAACAGCTTCAGGAGAATAGGTGTTATTTCTTCTTTGAAAGTTTGGTAGAATTCCCCAAGGAATCCATCAGGTCCTGGGCTCTTGTTTTTTGGGAGCTTTTTCATTACCACTTCAGTCTCGTTACTAGATATCGGTCTATTCAGGTTGTTGATTTCTTCCTGGTTCAATTTTGGGAGTTTATAGTTTTCCAGGAATGCATCCATTTCATCTAGGTTGCTAACCTTATTGGCATATAACTGTTGATAATAACTTCTTTTGATGTTTCTACTTCCTTGGTGTTAGTTGTGATCTCTCCCTTTTCATTCATAATATTATGAATTTGGGCTTTCTCTCTTTTCTTTTGGATTAGTGTGGCCAATGGTTTATCAATCTTATGGATTCTCTCAAAAACCAGCTTCTAGTTTCATTGATACGTTCTACTGTATCTCGGGTTTCTACCTCATTGATCTCAGCTCTAATCTTGATGATTTCCCTTCTTATGTGTGGAGTTGGTTTGATTTGTTCTTGATTCTCCAGTTCTTTAAGGTGTTGAGACAGCTCGTGTATTCTGAATTTTTCAATTTTTTTGAGGGAGGCTTGGATGGCTATGTATTTCCCCCTTAGGACCGCCTTTGCAGTATCCCATAGGTTTTGGACCAAAATGTCTTCATTCTCATTGGTTTCTATAAATTGTTTCAGTTCTTCTTAGATCTCATGGTTGATCCAAGCATTCTTAAGCAAGGTGGTCTTTAGCTTCCAGGTGTTTGAGTTCCTTCTGAACTTTTCCTTGTGATTGAGCTCCAGTTTCAAAGCATTGTGATCTGAGAATATGCAGGGAATAATCTCAGTCTTTTGATATCGGTTGAGTCCTGATTTGTGACCCAGTATGTGGTGTATTCTGGAGATGGTTCTGTGTGCACTTGAGAAGAATGAGTATTCTGTTGTTTTAGGGTGGAATGTTCTGTTTATATCTATGAGGTCCATCTGGTCCAATGTGTCATTCAATGCTCTTCTTTATTTATTGATTTTCTGCTTCGATGATCTGTCTATTTCTGAGTGAGGCGTGTTAAGATCTCCTATGATTAGTGTATTCATATCAATATGACTGTTTATCTTAACAGTTTTCTTAAGTAATTGCCTGCTCCCATATTGGGAGCATAGATATTTACAATTGTTAGATCATCTTGGTGGATAGTCCCTTTAAGGATTATGTAGTGTCCTTCTGTATCTATGACTACAGTCTTTAGTTTAAAGTCTAACTTATCTCATATGAGAATCACTACCCCAGCCTTCTTTTGAGGCCCATTGGCATGAAAGATGCTTCTCCATCCCTTCACTTTCAGTCTGGGTATATCTTTAGGTTCAAAATGGGTCTCTTGTAGACAACAAATAGATGAGTCCTGTCGTTTTATCCAATCCTCAACCCTGTGCCGTTTTATGGGCACATTTAGGCCATTCACATTGAGAGTGATTATTAATAGATATGTTGTTATTGACATTGAGTTACCTTTGAAGTCTTTCTTTCTGTAGACTGTCTCTATATTTCTGTTCAATGCTATTCTTAGGATTTTTCCTCTTTTATAGAACCCCCCCTTAATATTTCCTGCAGTGTCGGCTTGGTGGTTCCATAGTCTTTTAAGTCTTGCCAGTCTTGGAAACTCTTTATCTGTCCATCCATTTTGAATGTCAGTCTTGCTGGATAAAATATTCTTGGCTGCATGTTCTTCTCTATTAGTGCCCTGAATATATCTTGCCAGCCTTTTCTGCCTTTCCAGGTCTCTGTGGACAGGTCTGATGTTATTCTGATGGGCTTTGCTCTGTAAGTAAGGAGCCCCTTTGCTCTGGCGGCTTTCAAGAGATTATCCCCCTACAATTATAAGCCCTCAATTTGACTATCTAGTGTCGTGATGTTGTTTTGGAATGTATAATCTTGGGTGGAGACCGTTCAGCCTCTAGTACATGAATGCTGGTTCCATTCATGAGATTTGGAAAATTTTCAAGAAGGACTTGTTCCACTATATCTTCTAGACTTCTTTCTTTCTCCTCCCTCTCAGGGATTCCAATAATTCTGACATTGGAACGCTTCATGGCATCATTTATTTATTTCCCTGATTCTGTTTTCGTGGTTTCTAAGCTGTTTTTCCAAGCTTCCTCCTGACTTTTTCTCTCTGCTTGTCTTCCAGATCACTAATTCTACCTTCTGTCTCAGTTACCCTAGCTTTGAGAGAGTTTAGATTAGATTGGAACTCATTGAGAGCATTGTGAACCTCCTCCCTGGTAGCTTTAAGCTCTGCCCTAACATTGTGAACATCCTGTCTGGTCGCTTTCAGTTCGGCCCTAATCAATTCTGTTTGGTCATCCATGGCTTTCTCCATCCTAGCTATTGCCTGGATAATTGTTAGCCTGAATTCTCTTTCCAACATATTGTCTATGTTGATAGCCATTAACTCTGTTGCAGAAGGTCCATCCTCTGTATTTTTCTTCTTCTTTTTTTTTTAAGATTTTATTTATTTATTTGACAGAGAGAAATCAGAAGTAGATGGAGAGGGAGGCAGAGAGAGAGAGAGAGAGGGAAGCAGGCTCCCTGCTGAGCAGAGAGCCCGATGCGATGCGGGACTCGATTCCAGGACCCTGAGATCATGACCTGAGTTGAAGGCACTGGCTTAACCCACTGAGCCACCCAGGATCCCCTGTATTTTTCTTCTGTTGGGCATTCCTCCTCCTACTCATTTTGGTGGGAGATGACTGAACAGATGTAGCTGGATGTATCAACTGTGGTGCAGTCCAGGTGCACCCTGGAACACTTCTAAGAAATCAGGATTCCCCACCCAAATGAGAGACAAAAGAAAAGAAAAAGAAAAAGAAAAAATAGAAAAGAAAAAAAAAAGAGAGAGAGAGAGACAGGAAATAAAGGGAAGATGAAAGAGAAAGTTTAGCCCAGATGGGCCCCAAGGTAAGATTTATGAATTAGACAAACAAAAAGAGACAAACAAAAAGACTGATACAAGTACATGACAAGAGAAATATATATATATATATATATATATGCAAATAAAGGGAGAACCTCATCAAAAAGAACCCCAAGTGTAAGATTTATATGACAAACACCAAAACACAGAAACACTGGTGAAAGAAGAAGATGGGATAGTGGTTATAAATTCTCAGTGTGTGTGAGGAAGTTTGTTTTGATTCTTCCTGGATGTATCTTGGTATCTTTGTTAAAGGACTCAACTTTCCTCAAATAAAAGGGATTAAAAATTGGTTTACCTATAGGGGTAGTATTGATTGGGGAAAAGGGATTACCTTGAAATTTAACTCAATATGAATATTACAGAATAAAAATAAAAAGGAATAAACTAGACTAAACTAAACTAAAATTAAAACAAAGGAATTCAAAAAATAAAAATGCAAAAGAAAAACATAGGTCATGTATCAAAAAGTTCAGGTTAGAAGGGTATTATGGAATTTGATGTACTGTACAGCTCGCTGTGATGGTAAATAGGTTAAAAAAATTACCTATGTGTAAAAATAAATACATAAATAAAAAATGAACCAGAATAGTGGGAATGAGTGAACAATAAAAATTTTCCTATGAAGTAGTGGTTGTTCTCTTGTAGTCCTTTTTTTTTTTTTTCTTTCTTGGTTTGTTTTCTAGGGGAGGGGCCTCCGACGTGGGTTGTCAGTCAATGATGTTTCCTTAGTTAAGTCCTCCCGCCCTCCTCAAGGGGGTGGGCTCTGAGGAAACTGGTTTTTTTTCAGGCTTTTGTTGTCTGGCTGTTTTTAGGTTTGTTCACTTTTTTCCCTCTCACCTTGACCACTTTTGATGGTTTTTGTAGTTTTAGAGGAAAACAAACCGCACCCTGATCTCCCTCTCAGAGAGAGGCCTCAGTCTGGCTGCAGAGCCTAAATAAGTTCCCCCTTGGCTGCTGGCAGAGCAGGTTCCATGTTTCAGACCCTGGGGATGCAGGATCTTTTGCTTGTACCCAAAGCCAAGGCAGTGGCGGCTGTCTGGGAGCTCCTGACTGCCAGAGAGGTTCCAAGCAGCAAACGCACACTGAGATTTTGCTGCTGGCCCGGGCTGGGAGTGCCTGGTCTTGCTGGGTCTAAGAGTGCCCGGCTTGCGCGCACCTCTTTCAGGGGTGGCTATGGGTCCCATGCACGTCTCAGGCACTGAGAACAGGACGCAGGTCCAAAAGCACCCGGCTCTCTGTCAGGGGAGAGAGTTTGGAGCGTGTGGCTTAGGCTCTGAAACAATGACGTGGGTCAAAGAGCTCAGGCCAGGCCTTTGTGACTCTCTCAGGGGAGCATGAGGGACGTGCACGCGTATCTCAGGCTTTGTAGTAGGGCTCGCATGTTCTGCCACCCAGCGTGGCTCCCATTCCCTCACCAGAACCAGAACCCATGCATTCTCGGGCACGCTGGTGGCTTAGGGACCAAGACCTGGTTTCTCCACTGCACTCTCTCTGGCTCAGCACCAGGGAGGCTGTCCTGGGACCGGGGACTTAAGGCCCTGTTCCTAGCTGCTCTGATTCCCACAATTTTTCCCTGCGATCCTTTGCTCTTTTGGAGTGCTTTCAACCAGTCTCCAAGTTAATGCTGGTCCCCAGACGCAGGGCACTCTCGCTCGTATTGGGGCATTACTTTCCAATCGGTCGCCTCTGGTGGCTCCCTCCCTCTTTTGTTTATCTTCCGATATCAGTCCACCGTTCCCACTCTCTTTTACCTGCCCACTGGCGTCTTCTGCCCCTGTAGAGATCCAGACGTGTATAATTTTGATCTCAGGCTGATTTCATGGGTGAATGGAGTCCTTTGGTAGGTAATCAGCTCACTTTGGGGTACAGGCTGAAAAAGGTGCCTCCTCCTACTCCCCCGCCATCTTGTCCCCCCAACCTCAAATAGCAAGACCTGGAATTTTTTTGATCAGGTATTCAGGAACTGTATATATACTTGTTTGTAAGATATTCAAACTTGGGGATGGGGTAACTGGATGATAGGTGGTGAGGAGGGCTTGTGTTTTGAGGAGCACTGGGTGTTATACACAATTAATGAATCATTGAGCATTAAAAACTAATGATGTACTACATGTTGGCTAACTGAATATAATAATAAAAATATTCAAGGTTAAACTTTATATATTTTAACACATTTTGCATTCTATTCCTTTTGCATCTGTCCCTTCTGTTTTCCTATACTTACTTTTGAGGCATAGAATTTAACACTTAAAAGAACTGAAAAACCTTTAATGGTTAAACTATTATTTGCCTGAATGTCTCCATTAAGAGTATCACCAGGTGGCCATATTGCACAGACTTGAATACCTACAGTTATGTTAACTGCAGGTTTTGCAAGATGTAACCACTTTGCACTTTCTCCTGTTGTTTCCAATCACATCAAGACCAAGTCCAGTCCCTCTTCACCTACTGAGTAGTCAATATCTGAAAATAAATACTTTGCTCCTTCTGAATCTTCTTTTTACTGCTACTTAAAAATTCCTTATGTGGGGGCACCTGGGTGGCTCAGTGGGTTAAGCCTCTGCCTTTAGCTCAGGTCATGATCTCAGGGTCCTAGGATCAAGCCCCACATCAGGCTCTCTGCTCAGTGGGGAGCCTGCTTCCCCTTCTCTCTCTGCCTACTGCTCTGCCTAATTGTGATCTCTCTCTCTCTCTCTCTCTGTGTCGAATAAAAAAAAAAAATCTTAAAAAAATATTTTTAAAAATTCCTAATGTGTTGGGGCGCCTGGGTGGCTCAGTGGGTTAAGCCGCTGCCTTCGGCTCAGGTCATGATCTCAGGGTCCTGGGATCGAGTCCCGCATCGGACTCTCTGCTCAGCAGGGAGCCTGCTTCCTTCTCTCTCTCTCTGCCTGCCTCTCTGCCTACTTGTGATCTCTCTCTGTCGAATAAATAAATAAATAAATAAAATCTTTAAAAAAAAAAAAATTCCTAATGTGGAGCACCTGGATTGCTCAGTGGGTTGAGCATCTGCTTTTAGCTTAGGTCATGATCCTGGGGTCTTGGGATTGAGCCTCAAGTGGGGTTTCCCATTTGATGAGGAGTCTCCTTCTCCTTCTGCCCCTCCCCTGTGCATGCATTCTCTTGTTCTCAAATAAATAAAATCTTTAAAAGTAAATAAATAAATAATAACCCCCCTAATCTAATCTGGACAGGGATTAGCCAGTTTGTGGGTTGACTTTATGGAACCATATAGAAGTGTATATATCTCCAAAATAAAATTTTTCCTCTTAGACTTGGCCTGTTATTATTTTCCATTATCAAAATATTTTATTGGTCCCTAAATATTATATATTGATATTATATATTGCACTATATATATAAATATTAATTAATATATATTATATTTACCTAATACTGACAATGATTTTTTAAAATAGGTATTGTAATGATTTCCATAGTACAGATGAAGAAACTGAAGTACCAAGAAGTGAAATGACTTCCCTAAGGTCACCCAGTGTATAATAATGGATTTGAAATTTGAGATCAAAAAGTTTGTTTCTGGAGTCCCTCCATATGATATAGGGTGTCTCTCATAATACAATCACAATACAGTGACAAGTGTATAGCTTGTTATTTTCTCTCAGTGAGAGTTGCAGTATATTAAGGGAATTTTGCCTATACAGCCACAAAGCTGGGGTGAACATTGTTAAAAGTTTCTCCTGGCAAGCTCTACTAAACACTACACTATGTCACCTAGCATCTGCTTTTTTAAAATATATAATTCAATTAAACTGTGTCTTCCATAATTTTTGTATTTTTCAAGAAATTACTAAACCACTCAGTGATATATTTTATATTTAAATATAAAAAGACATTATACTTTGAAATATAAATATATTTTATAAACTATAACTGTAACTAAAATATAACTTTAACCTAAATATAACAAAGCATGTTTTAAAACATAACTATTTTAATTTTTAAAATATATATTTGAATATGAAACCATATTTAAATAAATACACTAAGGTGCTCGCTTTGGCAGCACATATACTAAATAAATACACTAAGTATAGGTGAAAACAATGTTTTTTAATGAAGCATTACAATTTTGGGACTATTGCTTATTTATTAATTTAGTGAATCAATCTACAGTGACAAAATAATATATTTCCTACTTATGTTAAAATGTGTCATTTGTTTTGAAGTTTGAAAGAAATGAAAGAGGCAACTGGGAAAATTGGTCATGCTGTCTTACAGTGAAAATAGGAATTTTTTCCATTATTATGATTTAAAATAAATATAATGATTTTCCTCCTTAATATCCAGTGCAATAAGTTCAGAAAATGAACTAGAGATAACTATGTCCTTGGCAGGGGTAGAGTGACACCATGTGGAGTAAAACAAACACAGCCACTCCACAAGGCTGACACTGGCTCTCCCCAGAAAAACACAACTTGAAAAGAGAGGAAACTATAATAAACAAACAAACAAACAACCTTAAAAAATAAAAAGGAGGAAACCAAAGATTGACTTTTTAAGTAAGCCATCTAATTTTCCTAAATTCTTCTTAAAATTTTTCAATAAGAATATGAGTATATTCAAGTCAGCTAATAACGAAGATGGTTTATGCAGTTAGAATAGAATATATAGCATTTTATAGGAAATATTTTATACTCTAAATAGAATAAAATTTGTGGTAAGACATTATGATCCATATACATCTGAGGAAATATATATATATGTATTTTTTTAAAATACATATAGTTTTTTAAAATTTAAATTCAATTAATCAACATATAATACATTATTAGTTTCAGATGTAGTGTTCAATGATTCATCAGCTGTGTATAACACCATGTGCTCATTACATCTCATGTCCTCCTTAAGGCCTGTAACCCAATCACCTCTTCCCCCCACCCATCTCCCCTCCAGCAACTCTCAGTTTCTGTCCCAGGTTCAAGAGTTCCTCATGGTTTGTCTCCCTCTCTGATTTCTTTTCATTCAGTTTTCCCTCCCTTACCCTATGATCGGGTGCATTATTTCTTATATTCCACATATGATTGAAACCATATGATAATTATCTTTATCTAACTGACTTATTTCACTTAGCATAATAACTCCAGTTCCATCTACATCAATGTTAATGGTAGGTATCCATCCTTTGTGTGCTGAGCAAAATTCTATTGTTATATATAGAATCTCTTATTTAATGCACACACCATATTTTATCCATGCTTTTATCTAGAAATTTCAGTGATCTAAGAACATTTAGAATAAAAGTTGTACCTTAAATAATTACTGAATAAACTTTCCTCTTAAATATTTTTTAGAAAATTTTAGAAGAATAGATTCTATTTTGAGGGGCATTTTTAACATAAATGAGTTTCTTCCACAAGAAAGAGCCAGGAAATCACTGGCTAATGTGTACATTTGAGATGGTATTTGGAGAAAAATTTTTGAATTAAACTTCTTTTTTTAAGAAACACATATGTAGCAATGGCATTTACATATATTGTTATTTTTTTTCACTTGTTCATTTACTCAACAAATATTGATGGAACATATGTCACATTGTAGGTACTCTGAGAAATGTTAAACACCTCTGTAAAGTAGAAATCTTTGTCCTTGACTTAATGGCAGTATAACGAAAAGTCAGAAAAATAAATTGAGTAATGTTTAAAATTAGCATCAAATACATCATTTTTAGCATTTATGGAAAAGATCATAATATTTTTATAGAGCTAATGATAGTGCAAATAATACCATTTTCTCTTTCCAAAATATCCAAAAAATGTTTAAAACATGAATCATAGTATGCCATTCACTGGCTCTAGATGTTCCCATCACATTTATATTAACTGGAATGCCCAGGCTGGTCTACACTATCTTCCCTCACCTCTTCTCTTATGCTTTTCCTCCTTCATCTCACTGTGTACTCCCCAGTCTCATAGGCCTTTTGTTTTTGTTTTTTTTTAAGATTTTATTTATTTGACAGACAGATCGCAAGTAGGCAGAGAGGCAGGCAGAGAGAGAGGGGGAAGCAGGCTCCCTGTTGAGCAGAGAGCCCAATGTGGGGCTCGATCCAGGATGCTGAGATCATGACCTGAGCCGAAGGCAGAGGCTTTAACTCACTGAGCCACCCAGGTGCCCCAAGTCTCATAGGCCCTTTGCTCTGTTGTTGGACATATTGAGTCCATGTCTGCTGGTAGCAAGCCTTTGTACCAATTGTTTGCTGCTTGAAATGTTCTTCCCTGCTTTCTGCCATAAGGTGCTTATCTTTTAAGACTAAATGTGACTTGACTCCTATTTCCTCACAAAGGACATTTTTGACTCTTTGGCTTATTTCACTTAGCATAATATACTCTAGTTCTAAACATATCATTACAAATGTCAATATTTCATTCTTTCTGATAGCTGAGTAATGTACATTGTATATATATACACTGCAACTTCTTTGGGCTCTTTCCATAGTTTTGGCTATTGTTGATAATGCTGCTGTAAATATAGGAGTCCAGATACACTTTCAAAGTTTTGTATCCTTTTGGTAAGTACCTAGTACTGCAATTGCTGGATTATAGAGTAGTTACAATTTTAACTTTTTGAGGAACCTCTATACTGTTTTCCAGACTGGCTACACCAGTTTCCATTCCCACCAGCAGTGCAAGAGGGTTCCTCTTTCTGTGCATCCTCACCAACACATGTTCTTTCTGGTGTTGCTAATTTTAGACACTCTAACAGTTGTGAGATAATATCTTATCATGAAATATATTTATATTTCTCTGATGATGAGTTGATATTGTACATTTTTCATGTGTCTGTTAGTCATCTGGAGGTCTCTGAAAAAATATCTATCATGTTTTCTGTTCATTTAATAACTGGATTATTTGGTTTGGGGGGTGTTGAATTTTTTAAGTTCTTTATAGATTTTGGATACCAACCCTTGTCAGACATGTCCTTTACAAATATCTTCTCCCATTCTGTAGGCTGCCCTTTTATTTTTGTTGATTGTTTCTTTTGCTGTGCAGAAGTTTTTATCCTGATGAAGTCTTGATAGCTCATTTTTGTTTTTGTTTTCCTCTGTGGTGATGTGTCTAGTAAGAAGTTGCTATGGCTGATGTCAAAGAGGTTACTTCTTGTGTTCTCTATTTTGTTGATTTCCTGCCTCACATTTAGGTCTTTCATCTATTTTGAATTTATTGTTTTTTATAGTGTAAGAAAGTGGTCCAGTTTCCTTTTGCATGTTGCTGTCCAGTCTGCTGAACACCATTTGTTGAAGAGATTATCTTTTTTCCATTGGATAGGCTTTCCTGTTTTATTGAAGATTACTTGACCATGTAGTTTTTGGAAAATTTCTGGGTTTTCTGTTTTTTGTTTGTTTTGTTTTTTTAAGATTTTATTTATTTATTTGACAGACAGAGATCACAAGTAGGCAGAGAAGTAGGCAGGGAGAGAGGAGGAAGCAGGATCCCTGCTGAGCAGAAAGCCTGATGCAGGGCTCAATCCCAGGACCCTGGGATCATGACCCGAGCTAAAGGCAGAGGCTTTAACCCACTGAGCCACCCAGGCACCCCTGGGTTTTCTGTTCTATTGCATTAATCTATGTGTCTGTTTTTGTGCCAATACTATATTGTCTTGATGACTAAAGCTTTGTAATATAGCTTAAGGTCTGGAATTGTGATACCTCCAGCTTTGCTTTTCTTTTTTTCAGGGCTGCTTTGGTTATTCAGTTTCTTTTGGGGTTCCATACAAATTTTAGGATTGTTTGTTCTAGCTTGGTGAAAAATGCTGGCGGTATTTTGGTAAGGATTGTATTAAATATGTAGATGGCTTTGAGTATAGACATTTTAGCAATGTTTGGTCTTCAAGTCCATGACTATGGAATGTTCTTCCATTTCTTTGTATTCTCAATTTCTTTCTTAAGTTTTCTATAGTTTTTAGGATACAGAATTTATACATCTTTGGTTAGGTTTATTCTTATCATCTTCATTGTAATTGTAAATGGGATAGATTCCTTGATTTCTTTTCCTGCTGCTTTATTATTAGTGTACAGAAATATAAAAGATTTCTATACATTAATTTTATATCCTGTGACTTGGCTGAATTCTGTATTAGTTCTACAAATATTTTGGTGGGGTCTTTTGAGTTCTCTATTCAAAATACTGAGTATCTGCAAGTATTGAATGTTTGACTTTTTCCTTGCCAATGTGGATGACTTTTTTTTCTTTTTGTTGCCAACTACTAAGGCTAAGACTTTGAGTACTATGTTAAATAGTCACGGTGAGGGTAGACATCCTATCTTGTTCTTGACTGTGGAGGAATAGTTCTCAGTTTTCCCCCATTGAACATATATCAGCTGTAGGTCTTTTGTATGTGGCCTTAATAATGTTGATGTAAATCTTCATGTATCCTTACCTTTTTGAGGGTTTTTAATGAAGAATGAAAATTGTATTTTGTCAAATACTTTTTCTGCATCTACTGATGGGATCATATGGTTCTTATCCTTTCTATTATTAAGGTGGCATGCCACATTAATTTGTGAATATTAAACTACCCTACAGCCCAGGAATAAATCCCACTTCATCATGGTAATAATTCTTTAAATGTACTATTGGACTCAATTTGATAGTATCTTGTTGAAAAATTTAAATCCATGTTCATCAGTCTGTAATTCTCCTCTTTAGTGAAGTCTTTTGTTTTGAAATCATGGTAATGCTGGCCTTGTAGAGAGAGTTTAGAAGTTTTCCTTCCATTTCTACTTTTTGGAACCATTTGATAAGAATAGGTATTAGTTCTCTCTAAATGTCTGGTAGAATTCCTCTGAGAGCCATCTAGCCCTGGACTTTTATTTGTTGGTAGAATTTTGATTACTGATTCAATCTATTTGCTGATTATGTTTCTTTCAAAATTTTCTCTTTCTTTATGTTTCCATTTTGGTAGTTTTTGTGTTTCTAAGAATTTGTCAATCTCACCCAGATTTCCCAGTTTGTTGGCATATAAATTCTCATAATATTCTCATAATTGTTTGTATTTCTGAGGTGTTGGTTGTGATCTCTTCTCTTTCATTTCTGATTTTATTTGAGTCCTTTCTCTTTTCTTTTTAAATTAAGTCTGGCTAGGTGTTTGTCAATTTTATTAATTCTTTCAAAGAACCACCTCTTAGTTTCCTTGATCTGTTGTACTTTTTTGTTTGTTTCTATAGCACTGAATTCTGCTCTAATCTTTATTATTCCCCTTCTTCTGCCTGCTTTATGTTTTGTTTGCTGTTCCTTTCCTTTTTCCTTTAGGTATAAGTTTAAGTTGTGTATTTTAAGACTTTTCTTGCTTCTTAAGGTAGGCCTGTGTTGCAATATACTTCCCTCTTAAAACTGCCTTTGCTCATCCCAAAGGTTTTGGAATGTCATATTTTCATTTTCATTTGTTTTCATGCACTTTAAATTTTTTTCTTTAATTTCTTGGTTAACCAATTCATTCTTTGGTAGGATGTTCCTTTGTGGTCTTTCATTTTTTTTTTTTCTTGTGATTGACTTCAAGTTTCATAGTGCTGTGGTCTGAAAATATACATGCTATAATCTCCATTTTCTGGAGTTGTTGAAGGCTAATCTGTGGCCCAGTGTGTGATCTATTCTGGAAAATATTCTATGGGCACTCAAAAAGAAAGTGTATTCTCCTGCTTTAGGATGAGATGTTCTGAATATATCTGTCTTTGGTTTAAAATCTAGCTTGTCTGGTATAGGTATGGCTACTCTGGCTTTCTTTTGATGTCCATTAGCATGATAGATGTCTCTTCATCCTTTCACTTTTAAACTACAGGTATCTTTAGGTCTAAAATGAATGTCTTATTTTTTTTTATCCATTTGAATGTTCTTGTTTTTTTTCCATTCTGATACCATATGTCTTTTGATAGGAGCATTTGGCCCATTTACATTCATAGTGATTATTGAAAGATATGAACTTACTTCCATTCTACTACCTATAATGCTGATGTTTCTAGTGATATTCTCTGTTCCTTTCTGGTCTTTGTTTCTGTTTTTTTCCCCATTCAAAGAGTTCCCTTTAATATTCCTTGCAGAGCTTGTTTGGTAGTCCCAAACTCTTTCAGTTTTTGTTTGGGAAACTATCTCTCCTCCCATTCTGAATGACAGACTTGCTGTATAAAGTATTCTTCCCTGCATTTTTTTTTTTTTTATTCAGAACACAATATACCCTGCTTCTTTCTTCTGCCTACCAGGTATCTGTGGATAGGCCTGCTGAAAATCTGATCTGTCTTCCCCTGTAAGTTAAGGGCGTTTTTTGCCCCTTGCTGCTTTAAGGATTTGTTTCCTTGTTTGTGTACTTTGTGAATTTGACTATATGTCTAGATAATGTCTGGCTTTTAAATTCAATGGGAGTTCTTTGTGTTTCTTGGATTTCAATGTCTGTGTCCTTGCCCAGATAAAGGAAATTTTCACCTATAAACTGCCAGATAAATCTTCTGCCCTTTTCTCTCTCTTTTTATCTTCTGGTAATCCTATGATATGAATGTTATCATGTTTTAAAAAGTCACTAAGTTCCCTAAGTCTACCATTGTGATCCAACACCTTTCTCTCTTCTTTTTTCAGCTTCATTATTTTCCATAATTTTATCTTCTCTATCACTGATTCATTCTTCTGCTTCATTTTTCTCTCTCTGTTTTTTACATTTGTTATTTATTTTTGAGAGAGAGAGTACAAGCAGCTGGAGGGGCAGAAGGAGAGGAAGAGAGAGAATCCTCAAGCAGACTCCCCAGTGGGCAGGGAGTCCCACTTGGGTTTCAATCCCAGGACCTGACTTGACCTGAAATCAAGAGTCGACCACTTAACCAACTGAGCCACCCTGGTGCTCCCCATTCTCTTTGCTATGGCATCCATTCAGGTTTGCATCTCAATTACAGCATTTTTAATTTAATCCTGATTAGGATTAGGACAAAATTTTGTGTCTGTGCTAAGGGATTCTTTTCTATGTTTTTTTTTTTTTTCAATCCTAGCTTGTACCCTTATAATTTTGTTTTAAATTCTAGTTTCTACATATTACTTATATCTGTATTGATCAAATCCCTGGTCATTATTTCTACTTTCTGTTATTTCCTTTTTGGGGTGGATTCCTCTCTCTTCTCATTCTGTCTATAAAAAAAAAAAATCTAGGGGTGCCTGGGATGGTTCAGTTGGTTGGGAAACTGCCTTTAGCTTGGGTCATGATCTCAAGGTCCTGGGACTGACTCCCACATCGGTCTCCCTACTCAGCTGGGACCCTGCTTCTCCTTCTGATGCTTCCCCTGCTTGGGTTCTCCTGCACTCTCTCACTCTCTGTCAAATAAATAAATAAATAAATAAATAGTAAACTTTAAGAAAAAGTCTAGAGCTTAAGTGTGTTATGGTCTGCTTGTTAAATGAAACACTCACTATTCTACTTGCTGAGTTGCATTTTTGTTCTCTCAGTCCTCAGATTGATTTTTTGGGGTGATCAGAATGATTTGACATTTATCTAGCTGTATCAAAGGGACAAGTCAAGCTTAGAGTTCTCCTACTCCCCCACCATTTTTACTCCTTCCCCTAGGTCTTTGAGTTTGTCTTTGGGTACGGTGTAAAAAAACAGTCCCCTTTTATTCTTTTGCATTATGCTGTCCAGTTTTCTTAACACCATTTGTTGAAGAGACTGTCTTTTTCTCATTGGACATTCTTTACCGCTTTGTCAAAGATAAAGTGACCATACACTTGTGGGTTTCTTTCTGAGTTTTTCTATTCTGTTCCATTGATTGATGTGTCTAGTTTTGTGCTAGTACCATACTGTTTTGATTACTTTTAATACAACTTGAAGTCCTGGGTGCCTGGGTGGCTCAGTCACTGACCATCTGCCTTTGGCTCAGGTCATCCCCCTGCATCAGGCTCCCTGCTCCTCGACAAGCCTGCTTCTCCCTCTCCCACTCCCCCTGCTTGTGTTCCTTCTCTCACTGTGTGTCTCTCTCTCAAATAAATAAACTAATTAAATTAATTAAAATAACTAAAAACACACATATATATGTGTGTGTTTATTATATATATATAATATGTAAATATTATATATATATTTATTTATATATTTGTGTGTGTGTGTGTGTATACACACAAAAAAAAACTCAAAGTCTGGAGTTGTGCTGTCTCCAGCTTTGCTTTTCTTTTTCAAGATTGTGTTGTCTAGTCTGGGTCTTTTGTGGTTCTACACCAATTTTAGGATTGTTTGCCCTAGTTCTATGAAAAATTTTGTGGGTAATTTGATAAGGAGTGCATTAAATGTGTAGGTTGCTTGGGTAATATAGACATTTTAACAATATTGGTTCTTTCAATTTATGGTCATGGAATACCTTTCCATTTCTTTGTGTCATCTTCAATTTCTTTCATCGCTTTTTTATAGTTTTCAGAGTACACATCTTTCACTTCTTTGGTTAAGTTTATTCCTAGGTATCTTGTTATGTTTGGTGCAGTTGAACATGGGATTGTTTTATTAATTGTTCTTAATGTCTTAATTGCTTTCTTTCTGCCAATTCACTATTGGTTTATAGAAATGCAACAGATTTCTGCACATTGATTTTTGTATCCAACAACTTTACTGAATTCTTTTATTAGTTTTAGTAGGGTTTTGGCTGTTTTTTTGTTTTGTTTTGTTTTGTTTTGTTTTTGGTGGCATCTTTCAAGTTTTTTATATAGAGTACCATGTTATCTGCAAATACTGAATATTTTACTATTTCTTCAACAATTTGAGTGCTCTTTATTTCTTTTTATTTTCTGATCATGTGGCTAAGACTTCTAATACTATGTTGAATAAAAATTATGAGGGTATATAGCCTTTGTTATGTTGAAGTATGTTCCTTCTAAGCCTACTCTGTTGAGGATTCTTAACATGAATGGATGTTGTACTTTGTCAAATGCTTTTTCTGTATCTACTGAAATGAATATATGTTTTTTATCCTTTATCTTATTGTTGTGCTATGTCTCATTGATCGTTTTGTTAATATTGAATCTTATAAGCCAGGAATAAGCCCCATTTGATTGTGGTGAAAGAGTTTTCTAATGCATTGTTAGATTTAGTCTGCTAGTATTTTGCTAGGGACTTTTGCATCAAAGTTCATCAAGGATATTAGCCTGTAGTATTGTTGTTGTTGTTGTTGTTTTAATTTAATTTTATGTAATTTTATTTTTAGTGGTGTTTATATCTATTTTTGGTATATGTACAATGCTGGCCTCATAGAATGAGTTTGGAAGTTTACTTCTTTTTTTTTTAATAGTTTGAGGAAAAGTAGCTATTAACTCTTTAAATACTTGGTAGAGTTCACCTGTTAAGCTGTCAGATCCAGGACTTTTTTTGTTGATAGTGTTTGATTACTGATTCAGTTCTTTTTTTTATTATTAGTCTGTTCAAATATTCTATTTCTTATTTCAGTTTTGGTAATTTACATGTTTCTAGGAATTTATCCATTTCTTGTAGGTTGCCCAATTTGTTGTCATATAGTTTTCATAATAGTCTATTATGATTGTTTGTATTTCTGTTGTGTTGGTTGCTTTTTCTCCTCTCTCATTTGTGATTTTACTTATTTGAGTTCTTTCTCTTTTTTTCTGATAAGCCTGGCCAGAGGTTTATGAGTTTGTTGATCTTTTCAAAGAACCAGCTCCTGGTTTCATTGATGTATTTTATTTTTATTTTATCTTTTTTTAAATTTTATTTTCTCTGCTGAATTTTTATTTTAGTTATTGTTCATTTTCTAGATACTTTAGCTATAAGGTTAAAGTTATTTGTGATTTTTCTTGCTTCTTGACATAGGACTGTATTGCTCTAAACATTTCTCTTAGAACTGCTTTTGCTGCTTCCCAAAGTGTTGGAGGGTTTCTATTCACTTTTTTTTTTACTTTTAATTTTTTATTTTTTATAAACATATATTTTTATCCCCAGGGGTACAGGTCTGTGAATCACCAGCTTTACACACTTCACAGCACTCCTATCATATGATCTCCCTGATATGAGGAAGTGGTGATGCAACATGGGGGCTTAAGTGGGTACGAGAAGAATAAATGAAACAAGATGGGATTGGGAGGGAGACAAACCATAAATGACTCTTAATCTATTCACTTTTTAATTTCTTCTTTGATTTCTTGGCTGACCCTTCCATTGTTCAGTAACATGTTATATAATCTCCATGTATTTGTGGTCTTTCCAGACTTTTTCTTGTGGTTGGCTTCTAGTGTCATAGTATTGTGGTTAGAAAAGGCTCATAATATGAGTTTCATCTTTCTAAATTTGTTTTTGTTTTGTGACCTAATATGTGATCTATTCTGGAGATGTTCCATGTGCACTAAAAAGAATGTGTACTCTGCTGTTTTAGGATGGAATGTTCTGAATATATGTTAAGTCCCTCTGTTCTAGTGTGTCATTCAAAGCCTCTCCCTTCCCTGGTTATTTTCTGTTTAGGTGATCTATCTGCCCATTGATGAAAGTGGGTGTTATATGTCCCTATTATTTTATTATTGATTAGTTTCTTTATGTTCATCATTAATTGTTTTATGTATTTGAGTGCTCTTATGTTGGGTTGAATAAATATTTATAATTGCTATATCTTCTTGTTGGGTTGTGCCTTTTATGATTATATAATGCCCTTCTTTGTAACTTGTCAGTCTTTGTCTTAAAGTCTATTTTTTATAAGTATTATGCCTCCAGTTTTTTTGAACATCCATTTACATCATAGGTATTCCTCCATCCCCTCATTTTTTGTCTGCTAAGTGTCTTTAGGTCTAAAATGAGTCTCTTGTAGGAAGCATATAGATGGGTCTTGTTTTTTGTTTGTTTGTTTGTTTTTATTTCTTATGTCACCTTATGAGTTTTGATTGGAGAACTTATATTCAAAGTAATTATAGATATGTATTTATTGTCAGTTTATTATTTGTTTTGTGGTTCTTTCTGAAGATTTCCCCTGGTCCTTTCTTGTGTTACTTTTTTTCATAGTTTTCAGATTTTCTTTAGTGATATATCTGGATTTCTTTCTCTTTATTATTGCGTTTTTGTTAGTCATTTTTAATATATAGTTACTATTTTGTTTGTAAATTACCTCTTCAGCATATCACAGTCTATATTAAGTTGATGGTCTTTTAGGTTTGAACTCATTCTTTTCTCCTCTCTTCCCCATGTTTTAAGTATATGTTGTGATATTTTACACCTTTTTATTTTTTTTAGTTTCCTGATTGATTTTTTATAGAAATATTCATATTTACTGTTTTTGTGTTTCCTACCTTTTTTAACTACCACTTGTTGTCTCTCCTTTCCACTATTTTCACTTTTGGCCTCTTCTTCCTCTAATTTCTTGCAGTGATCATGAATTTCTTTAGTTTTTGTTTGCCAGAGAAACTCTTTATCTATCCTTCTAGTCTGCATGATAGCCTTGCTGGATAAAATATTCTTGGCTATAGATTCTTTCCATTGAGCACTTTCAGTATATTATGTCACCATTCTCTTGTGGCTTGCAAAGTTTCTGCTGAAAAATTCCCTGATAGGCTTATGGGGCTTCCTTGTATATTGCTGTCTTCTTTTGTCTTCCTGCTTTTAATTATTTTTTTATTTATCAGTATATTTTACCAATTTAATTACAATATGTCTTGGCAAACATCTGCATTTGTTGATGTTGATGGGCATTCCCTGTGCCTCCTGGATTTAGATACCTGTCTCTTTCCCCATATTAGGGAAGTTTTCAGGTATTACTTTCCTAAATATATATATATATATATATTTTTTTTTTTTTCTCTCTCTTCTTCTAGGACTCCTTCAATATAAATGTTACATTTGATGGGTTCACTGAGTTCCCTATGTCTATTTCCATTTCGCATAACTATTTTTTCTCTCTTTATTCAGCATTCTTAGTTTCTATTACTCTGTCTTCTAAATCACTAATTCATTCCTCTGCTTCTTCCATCCTGCTATTCATTCTATCAAGAATATTTCTCATTTCATTCAGAGCCCTTTATCTCTGCTGTTATTCTTTATCTCTGTGCTAAGGTCTCACTTCTGCCTTCCACTCTTTTCTCAAATCCAGTGATATCTTTATGATCATTGATTTAAATAGTCCATGAGGCACATTACTTCTATCTGTTTTGCTTAGATCTCTGGCTGTGGCTTTGTTTTTGTTGTTGTTGTTTGTTTGTTTTTTAAGATAAAACTCCCTGTCTTCTCATTTATTCTAAGTCTCTATGCCTGATTCTGTATTTTAGGAAAGTCAACTATATCTCTTCTTCTTGTTTGTGAAGTAGATGTCCTTAGTGCCCTGACATGTCATGTCCCCTGTTCTCCTAGTCCTGGCACTTCTGGGAGTGTCTCCAATGTATGGTGCCTGTGCTCTCCTGTTTTATCCTGATCACTTTATCCTTAAGGCTAACCATAAGCAAAGGCTTTCTTGGTTGAGGGCAGTGTTTGGTCCCTGTCCTGAACATAGTGAACTTAATTAGACCTGCTTGTGAAGTGAGACCTATTGCCATTGTTGCAGGTACTGAAGCTAGGCAAAACTCCTGAGTCAGGAGATGTGGTGTGAACAATTGTTTGGGCTTGTCTTCTGGGGATGAAGCCTATCACATTAGGACTGAGCCAAGCAAGACTGGGAGGGTGGTCTTACTGGATCATATGAAACAGTGCTTGTAGTAAACAAGCCAGGTAGGAAGACCTGGGCTGTGCTGACTCAAGAATGTGGCCCTGTGCTTATGTTGATAGGGCAGGGGAGAAAAATGGTGGCTGCCAGATCCTTTTTTCCCAGAGAGGTCTCTCCATGAATGCATCCTTTCTGAGGCCACAAGTTGCCACAAGTCAAAAAATTCAGTGCCTTTCACTTTCCAAGTTGTTGTTATGGAGATTCATTTTCCTTGTTTTCTTCCCTATGTATTAGTCTGTCTCTCATATTTCTCCATGACCACAGCCCCCTCCCCACAACAGTAGCTATATTTCTCTCTCAAACCATATCTCCCCACTTACTACTTTCTTTGATGGGGCCTTTTCTCTACTTTTGGTTGTGGAGATTGTTCTCCCAGACTTCAGGTCAATTTATGGAGTATTTAAGATGATTTGATAGTAATTATATTCATGGGATGAGCTCTGTTACTCTTCCCCCATCTTCCAACACCCCTCTGAAAAAAATAATTCAAATTATATTCTTATAGATAAAGAAGTTGTGAAACTGTATATTAAACACTAAAAGTTATTGAACATTTATTAAATACCATTATTCAATTCTGATATTTCTGTCTAGTTCTCTTCTTCCCTTTGTTGTTGCTGAAGGGATAATCTGAGAATGAGGAGGGGAAGGCCAAATATAAATGGGAAAGAATTTAGTAAATGTTACTTGCATGTAAGAGGGAAATATGGAGACTTTTTTATATTAGCTACTTACCTCCTGAAATTTGTTCTTAAAATTGATATGTCCTCTAAAAAGAACTTTCATAGTTTTAAAAACCAATGTGAAATGGAGCATATTGATAAGGTTCTATTTCAACATCATTGAGACTTTCCTTTATTGACCTTGGTGACCTAAAGTTTTCAATGATGACATTTTAATAGCTTTAAATCTGCAAAAACATAATCCTGGACCTAAGCTTGCCTCAAACAAATTTTCTATACCATAGAGCAGAAGATGAACTAAACAAATGTTTGTGATTTTTATTTACTCATGAAAGTACATTTGAATGACATTAATGTATTAATTATTCTATCTTTAATTTGAATAATTAAATTTTTTCAGAAATAATTTAATAGTAAGTCATGGGTAATAAAGAGAGTCTGAGTTGTACAGTTTTAAGGGAGAAAATTGCTTATATCTATTGATACTCCTCTTTAAATACCTAGCTCCCTTTTATTCCAGGACATTTCATATTTCCTGGTAAAATAATACCTAGATTTATGTGTTTCTGACTGAATGGTCTCTTCCTACAATGTCAGAATGTCAGGGAGTTATACACATATCATATATGCAGTAATACACAGTAATATATACATATTACTATATTAATATGTGTGTGTGTGTGTGTGGTAAGTTTAAGGATGAATGGACAATAACTTTTAGCACTTAAATATACTTTACTACAATTGCAAGAGCAGAGATTTAATACATATGGACCAGTGATTCAAAGTTTTGGGGGAAGGGTGCCCAGATGTCTCAGTCTGTTAAGTGTCCCACTCTTGGTTTCTGCTCAGACCATGATCTCAGGGTCCTGGGGTTTAACCCTGAATTGGGTTGCACACTCAAGGCAGAGTCTGCCTGTCCCTCTCCCTTCCCCTCTGCTTCTCCTCCCACTTGCAGGAGCACATGCACATACTTTCTCTCAAATAAATAAAATCTTCAAAAAAAGTTTTGGGAAAAATAGATAGCTCTTAATATTTCTCATTATTTTAAAATAAAGACATCTTTAAGGTGAAAATTTTTATTCTTCAAACTATTCTTTAGTCATTGGCAAACCTACCTATTTTCCTTAAAGAATTTCCCAGGAACAAGACTTTTGAACTTATAATGTGTTAACTAAGAGATAAACTTCAAGGGGCACCTGGGTGGCTCAGGGGGTTAAAACCTCTGCCTTCAGCTCAGGTCATGATCCCAGGGTCCTGTGATGGAGCCCCACATCAGGCTTTCTGCTCAGCAGGGAGCCTGCTTCCTCCTTTCTCTCTGTCTGCTTCTCTGCCTACTTGTGATCTCCATCTGTCAAATAAATAAATTAAATTAAATTAAAATCTTTTAAAAAAAGAGATAAACTTCAAGAAGTCTAAGATGTAGCTTGAATGACTAAGTATCTCCCAGTCTGAGAACCTTAACCATCCAATCATAAGCCTGAATATATTGAGTAATATTTGTAAAAATTAGTATCCACTCAATAACATGGCATTCACTGTCCAATAGTTTAAAAGCTTGAGGTTTTAATAAAAAGAGTTGCACTTTCTTTTCACAACATTTCTAACATTTATTTTTTTTTAAAGATTTTATTTATTTATTTGACAGACAGAGATCACAGGTAGGCAGAGAGCCAGTCAGAGAGAGAGGAAAGGAAGCAGGCTCCCTGCTGAGCAGTGAGCCCAATGCGGGGCTTGATCCCAGGACCCTGGGATCATGACCTGAGCCGAAGGCAGAGGCTTTAACACACTGAGCCACCCAGGCGCCCCCATTTCTAACATTTAATTAAATCTAAAGAAGGCTTGATTTTTTTATATATATGTATGGGTTAGCGTTATTTCATAAATTTTTCTGTTTTAAAACACTGGCTATTTGCTTGGATAATAATCTATAAGAAAATTTTCCACAAGGCATAAAAAATAATATTTTCAATTTTTAAATCATCAACAAAGATTAATACAAAATACTTTTCCAAGAATAACTAACACTTTGTTTTCTTGAGCCAGGATAGGAAATCTGGGGAAATAATAAGTAGTTCTTTCTTTGATGATTATCAAGTATAAAGCAATTCTGTTCAAGAAATAAGAAACTTTCCACTCTATTTGTAATTACATTTTCTCTATTTGTACCAAGAAGAATGAATTGAGGTTTCTTGTTTAATATTATCTTCTTCAAACACAGTTACTCTTATTTACTGAATTCATAAAATAATTTCTGATTTGCTATTTTTACAAAATCAATAAGGTGGTAGGAGAAGGCATCTTCACTATGTAATGTTCACTTAAATTTCTATAAACTAAAAATTATGATTGAGACAACAGGGGTGCCTAGGTGGCTCAGTCAGTTAAGCATCTAGTTCTTGATTTCTGCTCAGCCTTTGATCTCAGGGCTGAGAATTCAAGACCCACACTGGGCTCCATGCAGGGTGTGGAGCCTATTTGGAGAAAGAAAGGACACAACATTAGTATCTGAATTAATATCAATGTCATCATGACATGTTCAGGAATAAACATTTTTCAATAACCATCAGATAGTATGTTTAAGATTTTTGTATTTCATTGTATATAAATTTCATCTCAAAGAAATAAATGAACAATTCCAGAATTGTTCTTAATGGTATTTGTTTTAAAGTGTTTAAGAAAATGGTACTAATGTCTGCAACCTATTTGTGTCAAAAATGCAATAAAAGTATGCACTTATTGATATGCAATTTTGTGATAGAACAAACATGTTTTTTAAATTTTTATTTATGTTATTTCTTTTCAGTATTTCAGAATTCATTGTTTATGCACCACACCCAGTACTCCATGCAATATGTGCCCTCCCTATTACCCACCACCTGGCTCACCCAACCTCTCACCCCCATCCCCTCCAAAACCTTCAGTTTGTTTCTCAGAGTCCACAGTCTCTCATGGTTCATCTCTCCTCCAATTTCCCCCAACTCCATCTCCCCATGCCCTCTGTATTATTCCTTCTGCTCCACAAATAAGTGAAACCATATGATAATTGACTCTCTCTGCTTGACTTCTTTCACTCAGAATAATCTCTTTCAGTCCTATCCATGTTGATACAAAAGTTGGGTATTCATCCTTTCTGATGGAGGTATAATACTCCATTGTATATATAGACCATATCTTCTTTATCCATTCATCTGTTGAAGGTCATCTTGGTTCTTTCCACAGTTTGGCAACTGTGGCCATTGCTGCGATGAACATTGGGGTACACATGGTCCTTCTTTTCACTATCTCTATATCTTTGGGGTAAATACTCTAAGGTGCAATTGCAGGGTCAAAGGGAAGCTCTATTTTTAATTTCTTAAGAAATCTCCACACTGTCCAAAGTGGCTGCACCAACTTGCATTCCCACCAAGAGTGTAAGAGGGTTCCCCTTTCTCCACATCCTCTTCAACACATGTTGTTTACTGTCTTGTTAATTTTGGCCATTTTGAATGGTATAAGGTGATATCTCAGTGTGGTTTTGATTTGAATCTCCCTAATGGCTAGTGATGAGCAAACACATTTTAATATTATTGGTAGAATCTAAGGAGCAAGTATTGACTATTCAGTGTAAAATTGTTTAAAATTTTCCTTATCCTTAATATTTTTACAATGATGTTTATTTTTTAAAATTATAACTAGAAGAAAAATGGCAGATCTACACCTAAAGAAGGCTGATTTATTAAAGATTACTTTTCAATGTTTAAAGAGTATGTGGTTAAATATATCAAATTGTTGAGTCAGTTCATACAACTTATATTGTTAAGTAGATCAAAACATATTTTGCATGACTATTAAACAAATACTTTTTGTAGGAAGACAGTTTAACAGAGGGGAATTTTTACATTTAAATCTATATATGTAGCTTTGTTTGGGTGAATCAAAATTGAGTTAGCATTTTGGTTTCTTTTCTTTCCTTTGACCTCCATTTTAGAAATTGACTTAAAAATTGGCTTTGGTGCTGAAACTTGGTCCTAAGATCCAAGACTAAATTGTTATTTTCAAGATTATTGTCAATTAAAAAAATATTTATTTATCTGCCTCAGAGGATAATGCCAGGGGATATCAGAACACAATGTCCTGGGATGTATGGGTAGCTCAGTGGGTTAAAACCTCTGCCTTAAGCTCAGGTCATGATCCCAGGGTCCTGGGATTGGGCCCCACTTAGGGCTCTCTGCTCAATAGGGAGCCTGCTTCCCTTCCTATCTCTGCCTGCCTCTCTGCCAATTTGTGATCTCTGTCAAATAAATAAATAAAATCTTTAAAAAAAATTTAGAACACAATGTCCTTTGGGTGATATATCAGGAATATCTGGAAACATGTGCAGTAAGATAATGATGGCCTACAGAGTCCAAAAAAGCTTAATCAAGAATCCAGAAAGAAATGAGAAAGTAAGGAAAATTTAATGTTAGGTATGAGGCATTATTCTGCTTCATTCTTATTAATTTTTTTCAAGATATATTTAACCACATACTCTTTAAACATTGAAAAGTAATCTTTAATAAATTGGCCTTCTTTAGGTATAGATCTGCCATTTTTCTTCTAGTTATAATTAAAAAATATAAATGTCATTGAAAAATATTAAGGATAAGAAAAATTTTAAACTATTTGGAGAAAAATTTCTCCAATATTTCAATCCAATTTAGTCTGGGGAAAAAATTATCCAAGCTATGCTTTCTTCACAAACATTGGTTTATTTAAGAAATAACATCTTTGTCATGATGTAGTATATAATTTGTTAATTCAGGACAATCTAATGCATGATAATGGTCATCTCTCAGTGGAAAATTTGTGTTTCTGTCTATACATTGTCTATATATTTAATTGTCCCAAAAGTTACTATTTCCTATGTCACCCATCTTCTATGAGATTTTTATCCCAACTGATATGATCATGTTTGGAGAGTACTCAGTACTTTGACCAAACATGTAATTCATATCACACATAACATATGTCTTCTAAATGATATGTAGAAGGACTATTAGAAAACATAAAAAATATACTATCATTATTTTTATTATTTATTTTGATACTTGATTAATTCTAAGACATTTAGCAACTAGAAACTTCTTTATTTGGATTTTGTGTCCTTTTATGATATGCCTACCAGTATTTTTATATTTTTGTTGTATTTTTTGTTTTGTTTTGTTTTGTTTTAACATTCCTTACTTTCTGGCACTACAAAATGTTTTAGGCTCATCTTGTGTACTTCCTGCTCCAGTCCTGGAATCTGCCATATTTCCAAGAAGCTTTGCTTCCTTTGTCTGTGAACGATATTAGAAATCAAGTAATGGGGCGCCTGGGTAGCTCAGTGGGTTAAAACCTTTGCCTTTGACTCAGGTCATGGTCCCAGGGTCCTAGGATCAAGCCCTGCATTGGCCTCTCTGCTCCGCAGGGAGTCTGTTTCCTCCCTTCTCTCTCTGCCTGCCTCTCTGCCTACTTGTGATCTCTGTCTGTCAAGTAAATAAATAAAATCTTAAAAAAAAAAAGAAATCAAGTAATGGATTCTTTGTGTTCATAACTACTCGAGTATCATAACCTTCTCAGCTGATAAAGATGTATATATATACTAAGTCATATATATACATGTAACTATATGTATTTCTATATGTAACCATCTGTATCTATATTAGGCTAAACATGCATTTATTTTGATGTCTCCAATTTTAAGCCATTACTCATGGATCATTCTAGTCTTCTCCCTTTGTGTGTCTCTAACCTTCTACTCACTTAATCAGTCAACTAAAGTATTGTGCTTATGTATAGCTCCTTTTGCCTTGATTTTATAGAATCGACTAACTTCCAAAATTACCTAAGTCAACAACTATTCCCTACTGTTTTGGTAAGATAGTTTCATACATCTGTAGTACACTTAGAATGTTTGTTAGTTGGTTTTTGCAACCCCTCATAAGACCCATTGAAGTTGTACATAATTTAAAAAAATTGCATACATTGGGTTCCGTTCCTTGCTGCTGTGGACTCTGGGCAGCTGGGGTCAGTGAAGGATCTCAAGATGGCTGGGTGAAAACTTGCTCTAAAAACCATTGACTAGGTAGTTTTTGGTGAGATCATACCCCAAAACCAGAAGGCCATCGCTAACTTCCTGAAATCTTGGTATGAGACACTTACCTCCAAGTTGGATACTCTCCCTAAGAAAGTCCCTGCTATTAACTGAGCTTACTACAAAACCAATGTGGTGAATGCTGGCTTGGTAGATGACTTTGAGAAGAAGTTCAATGCCCTGAAGATTCCTGTGCCAGAGGATAAATACACTGTTCAGGTGGACGCTGAAGAAAAAGAAGATGTAAAAAGTTGTGCTGAGTTTTTGTCTCTCTCAAAGGCCAGGATTATGGAATACAAAAAACAGCTGGAGAAGCTAAGGAATGTAATTCTGTTTGATCAGATGACCATTGAGGACCTAAATGAAGCCTTCCCAGAAACCAGATTAGACAAGAAGAAGTATACCTATTGGCCTCACAAGCCAATCGAAAACTTATAAACTTGAGGTGGGGAGAGAGCTCTGGCCTTGTATTATAAACACTGGACATTAAAAATAATGGATACAGTAAAAAAATGCATACATTAAGTTTCATTATCTCCTTTAATAGGTTTTGACAAATATGTCATTATCCATAATTACAATCATGCAGAACAGTTTTATTCTCCCTCAATAGTGCCACATTCTTTACCTATTCAACATTTTCTGTTGCTTAAATAATTAAATCTCTTTCTCAAGAAGGAGGACAAAATATTACTGTTTATTTTGGCATATACGGCTATATGGCTTTCATCATTTAGTTTATGTTTACCTTTCCAAACATATCTTTAGAGTCCTATCAAAAGCCAAACAAGCATTGTACATTCCATGTGTATCAGACTACCTATATTTCTTAGAATACATATCCTGCTATTTGATTTATTTTTTAAGATTTTATTTATTTGAGAGAGAGTATGAGGCAGGGAGGGTCGGAGAGAGAAGCAGACTCCCCGCTGAGGAGGGAGTCTGATGCAGGACTAGATCCTAAGACTCCAGGATCATGAACTGAACCAAAGGCAGTCACTTAACCAACTGAACCACACAGGTGCCCTTGCTATTTAATTTATACTAAATATTTCTCTCTATGTCGAAATGTCCTTGTAGACATGAAAGCCTAGGATATTTCCACACATTTTTCAAACATGATCTCAGATGTTAACAGTATTAAAAAAGACCTCCTTGCTCACATAAAACAAGTTAGGTAAGCTATCTCTTGTGTTTCATTTTAATTATATCATCTTATTTGTTCTTTATATTGTTATATTTCTATTATTTAATCATCTTCACTAGAATGTAATCACCTTAAAGAAAGATGGTAGGCTATTCATCCTGTATATGCATATTACAATATCTGTGGCATTCATATATTTAATAAAAATGAATACACCAAGAAAAAAGAATAAATGAATGAGTGAGTGGGAAACTGAGTGAGTCAAATATACATGTTTGTTTCTAATTTCAACTCCCTAAAGTTGATCTTTTTGGAAGTTAATGACAGCCAAAGGCTAAAATGTTGATGCTCAACTTCAAAGGGGAGTTGAAAAGGATCTGGAGTAGTACCACTGGGGGACAACCAGTTGTGGTTATGAGAGGCTTAATATGTAAAATATTCATTCTGTTCCCTTATAGTTGTTGCAGTTTCCTTTACTGTATTGACTTATTAAATTAAAAAAGATTCCAGGGTGCCAGGGTGCCTGGGTGACTCAGTGGGTTAAGCCTCTGCTTTCTGCTCAAGTCATGATCTCAGGGTCCTGGGATTGAGCCCCATATCTGGCTCTCTGCTCAGCAGGGAGCTTGTTTCTTCCCCCCCCAACCCCCGCCTGCCTCTCTACTTGTGATCTCTGTCTGTCAAATAAATAAATAAAATCTTTTTTTTAAAAAAAAGGTGCCAAATATCCCCATATGACTTCTTAACCGGAATTTTAGGAGTATACAGTTACACATACACAACTCTAAGAATGATGCCTTGGCCAAATGATAACTTGGATAATAATGCTGTGACATTACAATCCTCTCTTCACAGGAATCCTTTTGTCCTTACTTTCTAACTCTTGATACACAAATCAGTACAAACATTATCATAGTAAGTAAAAAATCATGATATTAGGTACAAATTTCACTACTGACATTCTACATTCCTCAGATGTCAAAACAAACCAGTAAAAGCAATTGAAGTATTTGCAGTATGTCCTAAGTCCTCTTCTCCATATCAATAAAATCATCACTTGTGTGACTTAGTCAATTGTCTGCCTTCAGCTCAGGTCATGACCTCAGGGTCTTGAAATCCAGCCTCTCATCCAGCTCCCTTCTCAACAGGGAGACTGCTTCTCCTTCTCCCTCTGTCTGCTGTTCCCCTTGCTTGTACTCTTTCTTTCTCTGTGTCAAATAAATAAACATAATCTAAAAAAGAAAAGAAAGAATCACCACTTTATAAGCATCTACTATGAAGTTCAAGTACTCAACAACTATTTTTTTTAAATAAAGGCTATCAAATGCGATGAGGAAAAAGCCCAGCTTTCTTTACTAGATTCTGAAATAAAAGAATCAATCATGTCAAATTAAACCAGGTATTTCTATACACCAAGGCTAACTCCTGAATACAGAGCAGTGTGGGTATTATTTATCTTCCTCGTGCTAAGCTCATAAATTAGAGAAAAAACTACACTTGGACAATTCAATCACCTCAAATAAAATGAACTGTTTAACCTGTTAATAAAAAAGTGGTAATTCTAGGCTACCCTATTTGAAGATCAAGGTGCTTTATTTAAGGACAAAGGAAACTTTTCTATTACTTCTAATTATTAAGCTTTTAAAATTAATCTAAACATTTGCAGTGAACTTCTTGAAGAGCAATACAAGTTTTCCTTTAATTTTTCTCTAAAATAGAACTAGTTATAGGTATAAGTGTCAAAACTGTGATTTAAAACTTTTTGTGAAGGAACCTATTTCTGGTTTTTTTTTTTTTTTTTTTTTTTTTTTTTATGACTGCCACCCTAACTTTATCAAGTCATTGGGCTAAGTTTGGGGAGATTTCATATTAAGAGCTGAGCTTTTTCTTACGTATCACAACCAAACCCAGAATGTACTCTTTGAAATTAATACTAGTATTGCTGACTTAACGGTAACTTTCAAGAACACTAATAGATGATACATTTAGTAAATATTTGTTGACTGATTACTCTTTCCTTGTGGGTTGCATGTGTATAAGAAATTCGAACATGTATTCAGTCAGAGAAACATCAATTAATAGTCACTGAAGAGTGAAAAGGAAACAGCTTATGACCTAGGTGCTTGTCATTTAGAAACAAAAGACACAGTCTTAGGGATCTTTGATCTCATAGATTCTATTGATTAGAATCAAACACATACAGAATTATCATAACAAATGCTTCTGACATGGACTTTTGTAATAATTATGTTTTCCCAAGCAAACCTCACAGAGCTGAGATTTATTTATTTCAGCTTGCTTTCTACCTCCACACCCATTACCCTTAACAACAAAAAAAGGAAATTATTACTAGTCATTTTGTCTGAGTCTGACTCATGTAAAGTCCCACAGGTATGATGGAGGAGTTCAAATCTATTGAATTAGGTACCAAAAGTGTCTTCCTTAAGTTAGGAAATGATAAAGAAAAGTAATGTGATGAGACAAAATATTAACAGAGGCTCAGATTTTGAAAAGTTCGTGGAAAAGGATTGACAAACTAGAGTTGAAAGAAGGAGTTATAATAATTTTATTGGTAATAAGTAAATATCTTCACTTTTGAACTGCTAATCTTGATCATTTGATAATAAAGAATGAAGTAATGTTTTACTATCATGATTATAAGACAAAATATTTAGACTGATTATTTCAGTGTAAAGCAGTGTAAAATGTTAAAATATCTTTATCAAAGAACTAAAACAGGCTTGCTGGCTAAATTATTTTTTCTCTTTTAAAGTTAAGCTAATTTTCATTCCCATTTTACTTGTGTATGGAAGATAAAATTTTTACAATTGCTCTAACACAAATATTGTTTACCTTTTTTATAATATCAGTGGTTTTTTTTTTAAATAAATGAAGTCTTAAAACCAATGAACCATTTCCTATTTTGTGTTATTCTCATACTTTCATTAGCTCCAGATCCACAGCCAGGTTGAAAGCTTCTGTACATAAAGTACAGTACTGCCAAGCTTCAAAGTATAATAAATCTTCTAAAAATAAAAATAATTATAATTATAAATAATCCTCTATAATATTTTTGGAAGCTAAAACATGTGAGTTCGGTGAATCAAGCATTTATTTATTTAGGCCAAGTATTGTAATTTTCTTAATCTCATGAGATACTAAATAGCCATATGCTGAATAAAGTTGTTTTCTGCCAACAGTGAAATTTCACCCACATCCATCTGTATGAAATTAGAGTCTCCAAAGAAGGTGAGGCTGGCATTAATGAAAGATTAAGAAAATCTGAGTAGCTGAGTTTTGGATATAGAACAAACACTCATAGGCTATGTCTAGAAAGGAAAAACTCAAGAGTTTTAGCAAAAAATATATTTGAACATACATTTACATGAAATAATATTTTATTCAGGGACCAATCTATGCTTTCATGCATTCCTTACAGTCACTGAAAATTTTTAGTCTCTGACACAAACCTCTAATATGAATAAAGGAAATTAAAGTATATACAAATGTTTATCTTTTGTTATTAGAAGTGTCTGTATTTATTCCAAATTTCTTTACTATTATAACTTGCACTCATCATGGTTAAAAAGTAACTCTACTCACTAGTCAAGTATGCTTTATATTTCAGGTCTCAGGCCTTAGAGCAGATATAGAAAAACTGATTAAGCAAGTTTGTGTCCCTTTCTACTGTAAGAAATATTAGGACTCATGGTCAAGGTCAAAGTTGAAGCAAGTGAAAGCAGGAGTTTATATGTCCTCAAGTTCTCTGGATCATATTATGGGTTTTTGTTTGTTTGTTTGTTAGCCATTGTTGAAATAGCAGTTAAAAAGGCACAAACATACAGAGCACTCCTCTGACAAAACCAGAAGAACTTTCCAAATGATAGACATCATAAGGTTTAAGGAAATTTTCCTTTTACAGGAATATTTTCCTTATTGCTTTTTTTCAAATGTCAAGGCAGTTTCAGGAGCTTAAGAAAGCACATGCATTTCACTCTAACAACAGGATGACTAACATATATGTTATTGGCCCTGGTAATATGTGTGTGATTTTCAGGGCTGACTTGACCTCTGCATGCCTCAGTTTCCTGTTCTGTACAAAGGATGTAAATCAGAATCAGAGAGGGTTTTGTGAAAAGTTTAGCTTGTTTTCACTTGCAAAGTGTCTTCAGACACTGTTTCCCTTCCTTTCTGGGAATACCTGAAGTTTCACTTAGTTCAACTGTGAAAGAATTCCTGAAGGCTGACCAAAATACTGGCCCTTTCACTATAAGTCAATTCCCTTTGTTTCCTCCTATGGTCTACATCAAAAAGTCTATGTTAAAGCTGGTAACAAGAACAAGAAATCTGACATTAAAATGGAGTTGTAGCACTGTTTGAAAGTTATTTTTCCCTCCCCATTATCCTTCCTTTCTTTCTGTCTCTGTCTCTGTTTCTGTCTCTGTCTCTGTCTCTCTCTTTAACTTCCATAAATAGCTTGGCTGCTGCAACATGAGACAAATAGTTGCACTCTGTCAATTCTCTGCATGAGGTGAGGAGGGGAGCAGTGACTGCCAGGCACCAGATTGATGGTGTGTGGAAACCTAGAGCTAGAGCTGCTGGCAGCCAAGTGCTTCTCTGTGGGGAATCCCACATAATACACTTTCCAGGTTTCTGGGCTTTTGTCCAGCCACACATTTCCGTGCATGCAACACTCCCTTCATGAGAAAGGATAGAAGGGGAGGACTGAAGCCAAAGGACTGTGTTTGCATTTGCTTACTTATTTACAACTTTAATAAATGTGTTTAACATATGTTACCTTAAGAAGTGACCAGGGAAAAGAAAGCAATGAAAGAAATCTGACTATCTCTTTCCATAAGGCCTTCTTGATCTCCCTCTAGGGCAGTTAATTAAAGTTAGATAAGGGGCAGCCTAAAAGGGTAATATGTCTTTCAAGGCTGACATCCCCTGGGGTAGGCTTATATGAATGTTTAAAAACATCACTGATAGCATCTCCTCCTGTGTTAACCATGCTACCACAAGCAATTAGATAATAGGGAGGACATTAGGAGAAGGAAAGGAAAAGTGAATGGGGGAAATCATGGGGGAGAGACAAACCATGAGAGACTATGGACTCTGAAAAACAAACTGAGGGTTTTGGAGGGTTTGAGCCTGGTTGTGGATATTAAGGAGGGCATGTATGGCAGGAGCACTGGATTTGGTACAAAACAATGAATCTTGGAACACTGAAAAAATAAAATCAAATTAAAACAAAATAAAATAATAAAAAAATAAAAGTTATTCATAAAAAGGAAAAAAAAATAATTCCAATTCTAGACCATTCAACTCTGTAAATAACTACTATTGTCTGGAAATGCAATTCTCCTGGAATTTTTTTTTCATTTTTTTAATTCATTTATTTTCAGTATAACAGTATTCATTGTTTTTGCACCACACCCAGTACTCCATGCAATCCCTGCCCTCTCCAATACGCACCACCTGGTTCCCACCCCCTGCCCGTTCAAAACCTTCAGATTGTTTTCAGAATCCATAGTCTCTCATGGTTCACCTCCCCTTCCAATTTCCCTCAACTCCCTTCCCCTCTCTAACTCCCCTTGTCCTCCATGCTATTTGTTATGCTCCACAAATAAGTGAAACCATATGATAATTGACTCTCTCTGCTTGACTTTTTCACTCAGCATAATCTCTTCCAGTCCCATCCATGTTGCTACAAAGATTGGGTATTCATCCTTTCTGATGGACGCATAATACTCCATAGTGTATATGGACCACATCTTCCTTATCCATTTGTCTGTTGAAGGGCATCTTGGTTCGTTCCACAGTTTGGCGACCGTAGCCATTGCTGCTATAAACATTGGGGTAGAGATGGCCCTTCTTTTCGCCACATCTGTATCTTTGGGGTAAATACCCAGGAGTGCAATGGCAGGGTCATAGGGAAGCTCTATTTTTAATTTCTTGAGGAATCTCCACACTGTTCTCCAAAGAGGCTACACCAACTTGCATTCCCATCAACAGTGAAAGAGGGTTCCCCTTTCTCCACATCCTCTCCAACACATGTTGTTTCCTGTCTTGCA